>NC_142857.1:20960000-21120000 GCF_061612785.1 Hesperophylax consimilis | reverse complement strand
AATTACTGTCGAGCACGTTTATGTAAAACTACGAATGTAATCGAAATATACAAAAATATATGAACTGTTAAAATGATATTTTGGTAAAAAGTTTTTTAGCTTTTGATGGTAATGAGGTTACGATCTGATATTAGGTTGTGATATTATTATAAAATATTTGAGTTGACATTGAAATCCCAGGCAATACAAGCGGTGCAAATTTCACGACGCCGGAGCTCACTGTTCGAGATTTTTTTTCTCTGCTTCAAAAGATAAATATACCGACAACTAAACTGTATCTTACAAACCATGAACAAAATAGCTCCTCATTTTAAGATTGTTATTTTAAAAACACATCCTACAAGGTCGCACCGAAAATGGTGTGTGTTATTTATCAAAGTTCCATCTGTGAGAATATTATTAAAGATAAATTAAAGCAAATAAGTACCAAGAAACTATCTTTATAGCCGGCTAAAAGGGTAACTAACGAATAACTGTTTCACGGTTAACCATTATACAAATGTAATCTGCCAGAAATTAAAGCTTAACTGGATAACTGACATATAGGTAGGCACATATATGAAAATCCGCATTCAGTTCATAAAATCAACAACTTAAATATTTTTAAAATATTGCGCAAGGACAAACACTCACAACGAACCGAGGACACAATATCCACTCGAAAAACTCTCGAAAACAGAAATTAACAACATGTTATCGATATTATTTAAGAAAATGTAACTAAATCTTGTAAAACTATATAACACGCCAATAACAATGCTGCTTCAACGAAGTAAAAACAAATAATGAACAAACTGTTCAATATCAAAAACATATTAAAACCAAAACTAATTATTGTATTCAGTGTGGTCTTGAACGTCAACTTCTATAATAATTACACTAATTACTCTAACACACCGAAAATAACTTTGTAAAAAGAGATCTTTCATTCATTAAATAACAAATGCAGAAACACAAGCACTTTAGTTGCTAATCAAAGGAAACTAGTACAACAAATTGATACAAATACAAGCGTTTTTTATTGTTTAAAAGTGGCTAACAATTTGATGAGACGGTGTAGAAAAATATTTAATAAATTTGGTTTCAAAGAAGAGGCATTTTTAATGTTTTTGACAAAGTGCCAATCAAAGGAAACTGGATCTACAAATTGATACAAATACATGAATTTTCGATCGTTTATGAGTGGCAAGCAATTTAAGGAGACAATGTAGAAAAATATAAATGAATAGGTTTGAAAGTTTAGAGATTTTTAATGTTTTTGATTAAGTGCCAGTACCAGAAGTTTAACACAAATAAATATTATGAATTTAACCATAGTATACTATATATTTATAATAGCTGTTGTATTTGAAATGCAGCCATGCGTGAACGATGGAACAGCTAGCATGAAGAAACCTTGTTACTTGTTATCGTAAAGAGCGATTGTATTGCACCATTAATTAGTTTGTGTATGAGGTACTGAAGGTGTATTAGCAACTTTTCAAGAGCACACAATCCTTTTACAAGCGATCCCGTACGGGCGACTGAACAGTCCAACTAACCTGTCAGCTCACTAGAGATATACTAATCATAAATATCAAATGATTGACGCCAAACGCAATCTATGTGTACTTGGGGAGGTCACTGGAAAACCAATGACTGCACATTAGGTCGGAGCGACATTGTATGGAACTTTTTTTTTGGATTCACGTATTGTAATAGCAAACAAAAGACGCCGTATATCATCAATATTCTCATAAAATTATAAAGGAGGCTATCAACCTAAAAAAGGAACAAAGTACCATAAAAAATGAAAATTAATAATAAATATGGAAGAGAGTCCAAATATAATTACTAATCATATAAATAACTTCTTCAGTGACATTGGTCCAAGCTTCGCTAGTAATTTGTGCAGTGCTAATAAAACTAGTGAGATGTGTCGTGTGAATGATTTTAAATCTGAACTTCACGTTACGGGGGACAATTTTGATTTTAAACCTACTAGCATTTCTGAAGTCACAAATGTGATAAATGATTTTAAAATGTCTTTCTCGTGTGGTATTGATTATTTAAATGCTATGTGGTCTATAAAATGCATGTATCCGAATTAGCTGGTCCTACATCACATTGTAAATATTAGCTTCGAGAGAATGTTCCCTTCTCTATGTAAGAAAGTTAAAGTAATTTCCCCTTTTAAAGGTGGAGATCGTCCAGATGTCAATAATTACAGACCTATATCCTTACCCAACACTTTTCAAAAGTAATAGAGAGATTGGCTAAGTCGAGATTGGTATCATTCTTATAAACATATAATATACTCTCTGGTAATCAGTTCGGTTTCAGAGAGAATATAGGAACGAGTGATGCAGTATTGAGGGTATTGTCCAAAGTCACTAGTGTCTTGGACTATGGAAACAAAGCTTAAGCTGTGTTATTTAGATCTGTCAAAGGCATTTGATATGGTTTCCCATGGATTACTCCTCAAAAAATATCTTCTCTTGGCATTGACAGTACAGCACTAGGCTGGTTCACATCCTATCTAAGTGATAGAACGCAACAAGTAGAGACATTTTTTTTTCTTTATTCGGTGTTTTTATTGGTGTTAGTTTTTAGGTGTGTTAAAACCACCAAGCTAGGCACATGTCCGTGTTGTGGTGGTTGCCCACAATAGCACTAATCACTTAAGCAATAGCAAGCCGGCAATTGACGGCCGGCATAGTCCAGTGGTAACGCATTGGACTGCCATTCCGAAGGTCGCGGGTTCGAACCCGGCGTGCGCAAATAAATTTTATTTGATTAATTTGTGTTATTTCACAAATAATTAATTAAAATAATATATAGTATATTTGCGGCACGTTCCAGAGTGAATTCAGAATTTCATTCAGAATTGAAACGTTGCTCCAAATGGCTTTAGCCGTGTTTAGTGACTAGATCTGAATAGCCAGGTACTTCCCCACCTTCCTCTTTCACTTCCCCACTTACCTTCAGCCTCACAACATCCCCCAATTGGGGATGCCATAGTCTCACTGGCTCCAGACGGGAGCAGTTGGGACTCTTGTGAGGTATTCACTATAAAAATAAAAAAAAAACCAATCTCTTTTGGGGTTCCGCAAGGTAGTGTGCTTGGACTAATGTTGTGTTTAATCTACATTAATGATTAGAATGTAATATTATGTGTATAAAACAACTATATATCACTCAAATACTTTATCGATACTAAATTTGCTCAAAGAACACAACAGACGCGTGCAACTAGAATTAGCTCTACGTTGAACTTTGTGGCGGTACATACTAAAACTTCTTTTGGTCAAATAAACTATTTATATCAGCCACCACTTATGTTTAATGTTCTTCCAAATCATATTAAGTCTACCAATTCCTTAGTTAAATTTAAAAAGTTAATAAAATGTTTGTATTGACAGGTGATTGTCTTAATATTTTTCATCCTTGTCCTTTCTTAAATAATAAGATTTTATATAAGTCCCGTTTGCTAAAAACTGAATGTCACCCTAGCTGTTATTATCTACTTGTTTCTTATTAATAATAATGATTAATAAGTAGGTATTGGCCCTATTAGTCTCTTTATTAATTGAACACTGTATTAGTAAATAATCGAGAATCTTTTAGAAGCCTCCTCTTGTCGTAATTTCTACCATTACTCTGCCAAAGTAGATCAGAGACCAGTGCAGAGCTAACAGCGTGAATTATTATGCCACCGATTATTCAATCCTGAACGCATTAGCATTGAAAGATGACGTTATTAAAGATGAATAGATGTAATAGTATAAGAAGTCGGCAGACGATCGGTCCCGTGGGATCTGATACGACAAGCAATTTAATAAGAAGCTCGCTGGCATTGTCCAAAATTCACTATTATAAAATAATCAAAATTCATGAAATTGCCTACAGAAGACATTGATGTTTTTTTGTATGAATCCCTAAATCTCGAAAGCGAAATCTTTGATGACCCATATTCTGAATTCGAAATCCCTAAAAGACCAAAATGCAAAGAGAGAAAGACTATTTTTTTATTCACAATACACAATACCCATAGAACAATAAAACCTAGAAGTGCCTTCCATACAAATTTGAATGGGAACAATTATTCCATTTAGCCATTGCCGCCTAGAGATTTAGCGCTCTGTCTCGTAAACACTCGCCTGACATCTCCGCCCCATTCGAATTTCGTTAACACAGTTTTGTATTCGTAATTGCCGCGATTGAGCAAATATTTGGATTACGAAATACATCCACAAGGCATTTCTTGTATTATTTTTTATTCTGCGATATTAAATATAAAATGTAAATGATTTTGAAACACAATCTCCTATTGGACAGATAACATCAAAGTGGTATGCTACGTAAACCAATTGCTAGTGGAGGAGCTTATGTTTCAACGCATTTGGGATTTCAGCTTGTTTTTTCATGAGCAATTTTTAAATGAAACTATTCGTCGTGAACATTTCCCATGAATTCGTCAATTCTCACAAAAATAAACTATTTTGTGAGCTTCGAAACAGTTACTTAATATTTTTTTTTTGTAATTGCAACGCACAGATCAAAATCCTCAATAATGGAATATACAATAGGAACCAAAAAAATCAATAGAAAAAAGTGATTCGTGTTTAAACAGTAGGCGCATCAAAGAGCCGATAAAACCCCCATAAAAGCCTAGTCATGTTAGAAAGTTGGCTAAATAACGGTGGAATGCGTCGTACAGTCCGTAGTGTACAACGTTCACTGGTACTAGTTACGGGAACCGGGAACGTGCCAAGTGTAAATAAATGTGAAAGATTTACAAAAACATAATTCTGATAACGCCTTTGAAAGTAAGGCGAGTAACGCTAAACGATACGTGAATACATTACATCGAAACAAAATTGATACTTCCATTATCGGTGTTATTATTTATTCCGTACGTAGGTACTTATCTTTAATGTAATTTTATAGACATTTCGATTGAGAATAAACTATCAGATAAATGACGCAATTGTTTGCAACAACGCTTAAAAAAATGAAAGCATTTTATGGGAATGTCCTAAATTTATATTTTAAATCGCATTGGTACTCGTAGGTTCAACGACATAATTTAGAATGTTGAATATTGTTTTTGATAGTTTGCTCTTTGTTGTTATAGTAACAATAATAATATTTGGATGATTTGTATAGCGCCGTTTTTGTGCTAAATCATCTGAAAAGCGCTGTACAAATATATAATACATTTCTACAATGATCTATGTTATTACCAGAGATGTGCAAAATGGGTACCCAAAACCATTTGAAATGCAAAATGGAAATGGGTCAAAACTTTTCCATTTGAAAATGCAAAATGCAAAATACCTATTTTCAAAATGCATTGAAAATGCAAAATGGTTTCTCAGGTCAAACAATTAAAATAATTATACAATTTTTAAACAATTTTTCATTTAATAATGGACATCAATGTAGAAAAAACATATTACATGATGGTAAATCCAAAAACACCACGACTACAGATTATGAAACCACAAAAAATTTGCGCGGGACTAATGTTGCCAACGTAAAAACATAGAAACTGCTATCTAACATTTAATATTACAGCGTCATAGCTCCATGTTCAGTATTTGAATCAGTATTTTTGTAATGGTATCACTCAATTGCCAGGGCTTCTGCCAGGGAGCAACTTGAAAAATGTAAATTATCTAGCGAGGTTAAGGACCGACTGATATTTGGGGCTTATGAAAAAAAGATGAGTAGAGATAGTAGGAAGAATGTTGCAGAAAAGCATTTAAAATGGAAAATGCATTGAGAAAAGCATTTAAAATGCAAAATGGAAAATACCCATTTTGCATTTTGCATTTCCATTTGAAATGGATTTATTTGAAATAAACCACATCTCTGGTTATTACTAACTATATATCGTCACCTTAAAGCAATAGTGGGATATCTTCGAAAAATACACTTTTGAGATAAGTATGCAGTTCGATGTAAAATTTTGAGCTCTACATGATGCATTACTGGGATATTTTGTAAAAAAAAAATTGCCAGTGTTACAAGTAAAATCTCAGTATTGAAATGTTCGGTCACTCAGAGCAACACTGAGATATTGATGTTGTCCCACTGTTGCTTTCAAAGGGTAGTTTAAAATACTGAAATAAATTTATTGTCTCACTGTAGCTCTATAGTTTTCAACAAGTTGGGTGATCTTGGAAGAGAAACATAAATAAACTGAAGGTGAATACTGGTCAGGAGTATGTAGCAAAGTCAGGAAAAATACGCAGAGCAAAACAAATTAAGCCTGTACTGTGTACTAATTGTAAATACAAATGTTCTGAATCTGTTTAGGAAGTTGATCGATTAAAATATTTTAATATTTATGATTCCATGAATGCTAGCTAATAGTGGTTATTATTTTGAGAGAGATGGACATAACATACGTATGTGTAAGATTTTTTTATGGCAACCTTAGATATAAGCAATAATACCATTGCATTAAAAAAGAAAACAGACAGCTTCCTGCAAAAGGATGATTTAGTTGATGGTGTTATGAATCACATCAACAGCTTTAGTAGAGTGTAATCGCACTATTGTCGTGCAGGATCATCTCGGATCTCCAAATATCCAAAAGATGTACAATTTGTACAAATAGAAGTGTGTCTCGGTAGGTAATCTCTATGTTACACACTCTACATACAATTCAATACCAAATTCAATATATATTTTTTTAACCAAAAAAGAACCTTTGTGGATTTTTTGTATAATACAACTATAGTACTGCAAATGAGATATTAGAAAAAATAATAATATTCTGAACACATTCAGAATGTAAAGCTATCTCGACAAGAAAAAGATTAAAACATTACCAAGACCACTGATGATACTGTAGTTGCCATTTATGACTTTCAAGCTGTTATGCCGTTGCCAAATGGCAATATATCTATAAGAGCAAGTTAAACGTTATAACTTCTGTATTTACAATACCAAACACGACAGGGCCATTGTTACATGCGGCATGAGGGTGTAACTAAAAGATGCGAAATTGAAATATCTACCTGTGTGTACACATTTTTAAAAGACCTTTGCCAGGGGAAACGGGAAGTGATCTTTTATTCTGATAACTGTGTGGCACAGAATAAAAACAATTTTATTTATTTTCTATGTACATGCATGCACTATGAACACTTGATATTCAAATCATTACCCATATATACCTAATTGTTGGGCACTCAGAGAACAAAGGAGACTCCATTCATTATTGCATCGACAGAGAAAAGGTCATGGTTTTAAAACAAGGCCTAATATTTATTCCAACGGAGTTAGCGATGATCATAAAGTGTTTAAAGAAGAATGAACCTCGTTATAAGTTAACAGAAATGGAAACAACGGACTTCATTGACTGGAAGAAGGTATGTGAGAAGACTGGAAAAAATTTTCTCAATAAACATGGACAAAAATAAATGTATTTGGAATAAAGTTAAGATTTTACAGATCACTGAAGACGAATCGTTAGTTATCAAATACAAAAGCACCTACACTGAGGATCCATTTAATCAGAGCATTAATGTGAGAGAGCGACTAAAGAATGTTCGGAATGAGAATAGGAAGGAAGGGATCTTACCGGTTTCGGAAGATCCCTTCCTTCGTCAGGAGAATATTTAAACTCCTGACTAAGGAAGGAATATTCTCCCGACGAAGGAAGGGATCTTACCGGTTTCGGAAGATCCCTTCCTTCGTCGGGAGAATATTTAAAACTCCTGACTAAGGAAGGAATATTCTCCTGACGAAGGAAGGGATCTTACCGGTTTCGGAAGATCCCTTCCTTTGTCGGGAGAATATTTAAATATTCTCCTGACGAAGGAAGGGATCTTCCGAAACCGGTAGAGTGAAAATAAAACTATCGTGGTCAAAAACAAATTTATGTGTTTTTATTATAAATTATGATGAGCCACAAAGTGAATGCTTTTTACAATTACGCAACACATATTTGTTTTATTTTTTTGTTCTTAAAGTTTTCTGTAAAAAAAATGACATACTTTTTATTCTAAAGGTTTTCTGTTATTTTTGATACATACCTACTTTTATTCTTGGTTTTCTGTTAATTTTGTTACATACTATTACCCTTAAGGTTTTTCTGTTATTTTTGTTACAGACATTATATAACGCTTCTCATAAATAAATTTATAAGCACAAATATATTTTTTTTCATTTTTATTCCACCTTACTATCGTCAATTGTCGTATTGACAAACTATAGGAGTGAGTGGGTGTGTACTGTTGAAAATGTATTTATTATTATAAACATCATTACTATGCTACACTGAGATAATTTGAGATGATTACCAAACACTCCACGCAACAGTGAGATATTTCCAGATTTACGTATACTTTGTCAAAATTAGTATGAAAAAATTAATTATTTTTCTATTATTACAATTTTGTGTTGATGTTAAATAATTTACCTCTCTTATACTATATCATTAATCTGCAAGATTAGTTAATTTGATGCTGCTAGAGCTCACGCAAACCTAAAAGTCCTATTATCTCAGAACACCATTTTTCAAGATATCTCACTATTGCTTTAAGGTGACGAATTATGGAGATAATATACAGTACCATGATTACCTGGTAGGTCACTTGGGATCAACACTTAATTAACATTAACTAATTGTTTATTAGCGAAATTTAGATACAGGATTCAGGACATAATTGGACTTTCCGGCATTTATTTTAATAATATATATTTATGTTCTTTAATGAGCATGTTTAGGAAAGGAAAAGCAAATTTTTGAAAATTTTCAAAAACCTTAAATCTCCGAAAGTTCATTGCGAAATTTTGACACAACTTTGCATTCGACCACGCGTGTTTTTATATACCTATATAATATAGATGCCATCTGTAACAGGTTAAAACATTTTTTTAAAAACAGCGCCATCTGTTGGACGCAAAGGCACACGCGCTATTGTGTTTATATCTGCACAGAAAGACTGAGCCACAGCATCGCATGGCGGGGCAAAGCTACTATTTCATAATTAAACATTCAGACGGAAATTTTTACATGATTACATTTTTTTGATTATATTTAAAAAAAAATTGAATATTTTTTCGAAAATGTTTCTGATGGGGTTAAAATGGTTAATAGGGTTACTTTTTATAAAGTTGGATGTACTTTAAAACCGTTGGCTTCACTTCATTTTCCTGTAATCGTAAAAGCCCACCTGAACATCAATAAATTAATAAACAAATCATTTCACTACATTGAATAAATAATGGCACTCAACGTACCGGTACAGCATCGCGTCTATTCTTCAAATAAAACAAATGAAAATGATACTTCAAAACCGAGACCCGCTGATAAAACTTTACTCGAACTGGCTCTAAAATCTGGAACCTATCGTCAACTAATCATATCAAGTATTATAAATAATCGGGATTAGCTATTTCATCATCGCTGCTATCTCTCCTCTGCACGGTCATTAGGAACAGAGTCTCCAGGCGATAAATAGCCAATCAACGCAGCCACCGGACCAGAATGACAAACGAGGGTCTGGGATCCCGAAAGAAAATTAAAAACACAAAACAGTGTTTTATTTTCATTCTTTTCAGAGATAATAATTTCCTCACCGCTGACTATTTCATTTACAATTTTTAATATTTGAATAATAAAGCAAAACATAGTAATTTATATAACTCCATATTGCTCGCCATACAACCCCATACAGACTTGCCACACAAAAGATGATGTGTTATAAGTGTGGGTGTGGCGACGATATGCGCCGTGATCTGCTAGCCAGGCTATATTTGAAAATTATACGACCAATTAACAATTTACGGAGCGCCGTAATTACGCGGCTGTCATCTGTAAAAGTGACAGATCTCATACAAAGAAATGATATTCCGCGGCAGTTCCCCGATTGATCTGACTCCCTCTCTTGAGGAAGGTTAGAGCGTAGTGTTTCACCCCAACATATAATACGTGTATACCACGCCCAAATTATGCGCGCATAGTGTCTTAAGGCTTGATAGTTTGTTATAAAATTTGTCATATCATTCGTTATAGGCAGGTTTTTATCAGGAAAATGAATATTTTTTATTAAATTAACAATATTTCATATCAGTAACTTTCTCCGTGATAGGAGTATTGTTTTAGAATAGAGTTGTTTAGTTGACATGATGTTAAAAATATTTTAAAAATCGTCAGTGCTATTTCTTACAGGAACTTTGAGTCATCCATGAACCAAAGTGTGAGCATCAATGTACCAAAATGATCCACCACTTTCTCCGATATGTTCTCTGACGAGCTGGATCCGCTGTCCCACAGTTGGCCAGCGTCCAACGGCCACTTCCGATGGGTATTTTTCGATCAAAGACTTTGCAAAGTTAGATTGACAGATCTGAGATGTAAGACGTTGCAGCACGCACACGTAATGCGTTTGGACATTATGCAAAGGCTAGACACGTTATAGTGTGATCAAATTGAAAAATTGCCCAGAGTATGGAAAATTCATTTTCTGTTCTGTAAAAGACGTTCATTCATGTGAAGGAATGCGAAACACACCCTCGAGGATACATTTGAGGATTTAAGGACTGGTGATGGATATTTGAACAGCGCCGGATCTATTATAAGTGTGGGTGGAACTTGTGAACATGTTGAAAAATCGTTAAAATTTTGGTAAATGTACAGAAAATAGGGACACGCACTTCATTTTTCAAGTCATTGTGACTTGACATTTTAAATAAATGGTAGACAATAAAATGTATCAATAAAGTGACTTAAAACCAAGTATTTTCATTTCATTTATTTGAAAAAACTTAGTTAGATAATAATAAGTATTTCAGTGATTTGTTTTTGGGGTATTATGCCGTGTTGCGCTGATGATGATTGTAAGGAGGTACCGAAACCGATAGACGGTAAAATGTATCAATAAAATGACTTAAAACCAAGTATTTTCATTTAATTTATTTGAAAGAACTTAGATAATAATGAAAAGTATTTCAGTGATTTGTTTTTGGTGTATTATGCCGTATTGCGCTTCCTCCTTTTTTAGCCTTTTGACCAAAGATGGTGGTAGCGCAACACGGCATAATACACCAAAAACAAATCACTATAATACTTTTGGCCATGAAAATCTCAAATCAGAAAGAAGTATTTCAGTTTCCAGAAATGTAAAATGTACATTTTAATAGTCATTTCGTTAAAATTAAAAAAAATAAATGATTCTTCACTTGGCGGCCATTGTTATACTCCAAAAGTTTTAAGGTTAAGTGTTATTTTACTCTTATTTAGCCCAAAATAGGTTCCAAGTTTCTATGTTAGGTTTGATTAAGAATTGAATAAATGAAAACTAGCCTAAAAAACGAATTTAATATTATTATGCCAAAACAGCGTGTGGCGTGAAGAAAAGCTATCAAATTATCCGTTTTCTAGATCGATATCTTCGGACTTTTTGTATTAAACAAATCGGTCTTCTATTTAACCATAGATACGCCGATATTTAGACAAATTTTATGCGTGCGACAATACTACGTCAGACACCATAGACGAGGATAGAGGAAACTCAAAAAAGGCGCAACCATAGAAGCATAATTCTCATTCGGAGCCTACTTATTAGGCTAAAATATTTCAAAAATAAAAATGTTTGAAATATCATAAAATATTACCTCATGAAAGGAAAATACTCTGTTACACGTTAAGCATTTTTATTTCAGCAAGACAATAAATTATAGATACAGGCTAAATCATTAAAAACGATGGAATTCCATATAGCATGATATAATCACGATATAATACGCACATTCCTGGCAAGAACACGGATACTGTCTGAAAAAGAAGTTCATCAAAAATATTAATTTCTGCGGTGAAGTTAAATTAAGGCTATTACAAATTTCCAAATTAGGAACAGAACAAAGAAAGATTCTCACCTGTTTACGAACAAGTGTTCTATTCTGTGTTCGAGATGTCAAGATTAAGTGTTGGCAACGAATAATTTCATAACAAACCACAAATAAGAGTCACAAACTGACGGACATCTCGCTAATATTGTATAAATCATATATTCAAATCCGTCAAAAGTACACGACAACGGCGTACTTCGAAATCAAAATATCATACAACCATAATTATTCCACTCAGCCAGCACTCACCTTTCAAAAGTTTATTCCATAGACTTTTAAAGCTTTTCATTGGTTGAGTGATTCACGGTTCCAATTTTCGATCGGAATCATAACCAAAACCTCCTAGATCACAAGGCCGGGACACTCGTTCAAAGCAGCCTCCTAACTTGTATGGGATTTCACAAAATATGGATTTTTTTTTAAATTCATTCCCATTTACTAAATTATTTAAAAAATTTTTAGTTAGTTTAAAAAAAATAATTAAAAATTCATTTTAGGAGGTTCTTGTACAAGTTAGGAGGCTGATTTTATTCAGTGTCCCGGCCTTGTGATCTAGGAAGTTTTGGTTACACCCTCTGGTTCTATGATTGATCGTGAAGGCGTAGATAATTACCAACGGTAGAAGACTAAATTTAAGAAAGCAAAATATTAAGGTACCTACCCGAAGTTTTGATGATTATTATTATTGTTTTTGATGTCTTTATGTTATCTCAAATTCAGAGTGTGGGATTTGCATTGTATTAATTGACAAAAAAGTCAGAATGCGTTTGGTGAACAGATATGTACTTCCCCCCACAGGTGGAATAAATGAAAAGAGCAAAGAACTAAAATTGAACTATGATAATAATTTGTAAGTATCTATACCAAGAATCGCCGTTTCTGAGAAAGGAGAGTTTTACAACGGAGCTCTCGGCAGCAGGATAATAAAGCATATTAGAGAACTTAGCAGATCATAAACTCAACAATAATAACATCAAATTTCAACGTTATCGGTTTTCAAAAATATTCATTCAAATATTGACAATGGTTGACGAAAATTTTCATGTTTATTTATTTACTTATATAAACTTAGGATGGGTTGTTTCATAGAATTTAAACAATTCATCAAATTTCAACGTTAATTTGCGAGTTCTGTGAATGACCTATTCAAGTTTTATTATTATATCATTCTACTAAACTGAAATAATAACAGAACCTGAAAAGAAAATTATTTTTGAAATTTGAAGAAATGTTCAAATTCTCCCAAACAACCCGTCCTAAGATGATATGGCTTACAAAATTAAAATTAGCATCTGAAGTATCTACACCTACACAGTGTGATAGGTTTGATATATCGAGCCGGATGGCAGAGCCGTTGGCCGGAAAATAAATCACACTAAATGTTCCCAATAAAACAGAGCTAATTCAATTTTAATATCCGCTGGCGCCGCCGATCAGAAAATTATTGAAAAGTAAATTCATTCGGTGTTGACAACGTACAAGAAAAAAGATCGTTTTGAAAAAAATATCTAAAATGCAGTTGTTTTGGAGGTCATTTAATAAACGGCGCGTATTTTCTGAAATTTATCTCTAAAGTCACGTGGGGTAACCGTACGCGGTGGGAAAGTGTACGCGGCGATGCTTGTGACAAATTTGTGCATGATTGCACCTGCATTTATTCTTCAATTCGGTGCGGCCAAAGCGTACAGTTTTGTGGATGCGTCCATTTACCCCCAAACTTAGAAATAAATTCTCATCTCATATTAAATTCTTATAGTAAAATAATCGACGAGTAATACAGCATCGGGATAGGTAATTTAGAACCCAAAAGCAGATTGCGAACACTTACACTACGGTATGCGTATGTTTACCCCACCTATGGGTAAAGTGTACGCAATCGAAATGCACATGCAACTTTCTAACACAACTTTTTGGCGTATGGACCGTGTCAAGTTTTTGTGTTTTTTGAGAAGCCTTAATTATCAATCATATTAGTAAACTAAAAATTACTAAAAAAATGTGTGATAATTTTAAATATACAAATCCTATTGTAAAAATTGCGTACGATTACTCCACGTGACTATCTATTTCTGATTTTGTTTTTGCTGAAAGTTTTTGGGTCTGATACTCTGGAAAGTGTCCTAAAGATTGTGAGTGAAAAAAACAGAGTGGATTTGAAGAAACACATTACCCCAAGTTCTTAAAAAAGACTTGAAACATTTAGAATTGTGAATCACGCGAGATACTAAACATATAAACAAGTTTATATTTGAAAATATAAACAGTAAATATGAAGAATAGACTTCTCAGGGTCAGTAAGCATTATTTTGTTTTCGGATTGTAATTCATTGTTTTGAGGAGAAAACACAGAAATAGACGGATTATATTTCATTGTATTGAGGAGAAAACACAGATATAGACTGATTTTATTTCATTGTTTTGAGGAGAAAACACAGATATAGACTGATTTTGTTTCATTGTTTTGAGCAGAAAACACAGAAATAGACGGATTATATTTCATTGTATTGAGGAGAAAACACAGAGATAGACTTATTTTATTTCATTGTTTTGAGCAGAAAACACAGATATAGACGGATTATATTTCATTGTTTTGAGGAGAAAACACAGATATAGACTGATTTTATTTCATTGTTTTGAGGAGAAAACACAGATATAGACTGATTTTATTTCATTGTTTTGAGGAGAAAACACAGATATAGACTGATTTTATTTCATTGTTTTGAGCAGAAAACACAGAAATAGACGGATTATATTTCATTGTATTGAGGAGAAAACACAGATATAGACTGATTTTATTTCATTGTTTTGAGGAGAAAACACAGATATAGACTGATTTTGTTTCATTGTTTTGAGCAGAAAACACAGATATAGACGGATTATATTTCATTGTTTTGAGGAGAAAACACAGATACAAACGATAAAACAATATGAATGTTTTTAGTCTAAACTTATAAACTATTTCTGACATTAAGTACAAGCATGTTATAACATTATACGGTGGAATAATATCTAACAAGAATTTTATGTAATAAAAAGTTAGAAAATCTATTCTAAATTTAAAAAAAATAATGTTACATTAAATTAGTTTATTAGAAACCAACATACTGATTGATATTTTATCGATGATTTTCAGATATATTGTGTTGCTATTTTCTATGAATATATTCACTTATTCATTTATGGTCAAATATTTAGGTTACATGCAGGAAATTTTTTATAACCAGAATATACGAATACCTACTATTTTTAAGCAATTATATAGTACCTTTATTATTTATCATTATTAGTAAATAGACTAGCTCCCCAGTTAGACCCGAGAATATTTCTCTACTGAGTAATTAAATTAGTTAATTAAGAATATTACGTTCAAAATAAGAGGAAAATTACTATCTGCGTCTGATTTCGACATCTCTGTTAGTTTAAAATAAAGTAAGTAAAATATTTCATTTACAAACCGAGCGCCTTTCTTTTCTATTGAAAATCACGTGTTTATTTAAATACTTGACGGAGTCTCTCATAATATTTTAAGAACACTTCTTAGTACCCGACTATAGCCCAAATTAACTGACTACTTTGGTACATTGCTATGATCGGAACACTTCTTAGTACCCGACTATAGCCCAAATTAACTGATTACTTTGTTACATTGTTATGATTAGAATACTTCATAGTACCCGACTATAGCCCAAATTAACTGACTACTTTGGTACATTGTTATGATCGGAACACTTCTTAGTACCCGACTATAGCCCAAATTAACTGACTACTTTGGTACATTGTTATGATCGGAACAATTCTTAGTACCCGACTATAGCCCAAATTAACTGACTACTTTGGTACATTGCTATGATCGGAACAATTCTTAGTACCCGACTATAGCCCAAATTAACTGACAAGCGCAACATGGCATAGTACCTCAACAGTCAAAAGTCATTACTCATTACATTAATCCTTGTCAAAGTCCTTGAGAATTATTATTAGTCTCAGACTGGTATAAAAACAAGAAAAAATTGACTTTGAACTTGAAGAAAGTTTTTTTTGCAAACTTTTTGCATAACTTCCTCCATTGTCACTAGAAAAAAACGGTTTACCTTGAAGGTTGTTACTTAATCTTCATTAAAAACACTCACAGCGCCGACATAATGGGATTAAGCAGCGTCACAAGAAACAGTTGGACGTCTGCCAGGATTCGTCACCAAATGTTTCGAATATCTCTTGAAAAACTTTCTCACCCGTAACAACAGTGAGACTAACAAATTGTCCGGAATTTTTAAGCGCCGCAGAAAGAGCGATAAAGAGATCGAGCTCATTAAATGTTAACACCATGTCTTGCAAAATTAGAAACCGTCGTGCATCCATCACATCAGAGACAGTCTATACTTATAAGCATAGAACATTCCAAACAGTTCAACATCACAGTTTAGAATGATCGGACGGAGTTGAAAATATCACGTTTGATAAAATATATAAATTTGGGTGAAGCCCGGTCAATAGCTCAGAAGTATGCCAAACTTGGAAACAACAACATTATATAGGTCTAAGTTAAACCTGATGACTTCCAAGGGTAACTGGGAGATAACGGAAATGTTGGTCGAGGACAAAAGACAATCCCAAGGGGTAACTGATATATATACGATAACCCAGAGTCGACCAGCAGCAACATTAGATCTTTGGGGCAGTCGGGAACCATCAAAATTCAGGCTTCGCCGGGAGCAACCAGAAATCTCCAGATGTAACTAGGAGACAGCGAAAGCATCCGAATCCAAGGGCAACTGGGAGCAACGGGAAAACCAAAGAAGTAACCAATAATCACAAGTAATCAAGACCTCCATGTGTAACTGGTAGACCTCTGGGAAAACGGGATCAATTCATCTATGATGTCCGAAGTTCCGCATTAATGGGAAGTAGGCTCAGATACATTGGAGGACCAAGAGACATCGCCAAATACCTAACGATAACTCGGATTAAATACATTAACGGACTACTGCCAAAGCAATAAGTTGCCATTGTCGGGGAGATAACAATGGATCTATTGCCACAGCGCTTACAAGAACTATGGTTTAGCAGTTACACGCAATAACGCACTCCAAGACTCTTGGAGTTGTTTACGCTTTATTTGTGCCTGCGTGATTGAAATGGTTTAGACATTGAATTATCCATCAAGAAACAATAACAGAGATGCACTTACAGACCAAAAGGAACAGTCTACCGAGTGTTAAGACACGTACCTTACTTATTTAACCAGTGATTTATAACCTTATCTCCGGTGACATTATCAATATTATTACAAATTATCAAGATATTATTTTTTATTAACAATCGAGTCTTCTGCAGATAATGCCTGGTGACGTAAACAAGCCGGCAACAACTGTTTTAAATTTAGTGGTTTGACGACAGCAGAAAATTATTTGACAGAAGTAGAATGCAGTGATGATGGGACAAACTTCTTTCACGCCTTCATCTTCAGTGAGAATTTTGAGTGACAAGATAACGTCACACGGAAATGTCAGATTGTCGCGAAAAAGTTGACATTTGAGGGAACTTGTGATACCGACCTACATTGCAGAATACGTAGATGATGTTGTCTTGGTGCTATTCCAGCCATTCACTGTTGCAATTGTTTCTGTTTTAGATGAAATATTACAAAAACTATATTAACTGTAGATAAATAAATGACTTCAATATACGCCCTCACAAAAAATGATAGTACCGATGCGTTAAAATATATAAATAGAAGTAATTCTCGTAAATCAATAATAACGTACCAATCACACTCAACAAGTTACCATAATATTTGACAAAATTATGGTTCAATGCGAAGTTATGGAAATTTTGAATAAAAAGCTTTTTTTTCTGTACCTATTGAATGTATTTTGATTTTTGTAATTCTCATTTCTGTACCCACGTTTTTAAACTCGTTTATTATGTTGGTTATGCTGCTGTCGACAAAGTACTTGGACTAGCTTAAAATAACATCAGATTTACGAATGTTTTTGATGGGTAGGTCAAAAGCGGGTCCAAATTTACTGAACTCACACAAGAATGTTAGCGAGACGAAATGTTGTTTGTCGTGTTTAAAATAATCTAGGAAAGTTATATTCAAGTAATATAATAATATTATGACAAGTTGTGTCATCTGTCCGTTGCAGAACACCCGCTTCGTGCATAAACATTTGATTTGTTGGAATCAGTTCAAGGACTTTCCATTATAATATTAAAATGTTTACTACTGGAGATAAAGTTTTCAACGACATCTATTAAAATGCATTTAATATTTATATCATTAAAGTGTTACTTGCAAGAAGTTCTGATAGATCGTAGTCTTATCATAAAAATATCGACAAACTTACAGTAATTTGTAATAGATAACTATTAAAATGGGCAATAAAACTATTTAAGTCCTAAATGTTATTTGGATACCAAAAAAGAGCGTTAAATCAGTATTATCTATTAATTTGGTGCATGGTTTATTGTAAATCATATTTACCTCATCTGCTTCGGAAATAGTCGTCCTGTCTTCTGAGAAGTCTCTGATATGGCTGTTGGAACGGCAAAGACTGCCCGACCTACTGAAGTACTGGAAACCCTTAATCATGATGTTGGCCGCACTCCTGGACCTCCCCAATCTTCTCCCGTTGGCTCCTGTTAGTCCAAGATCCATCTCATCATCCTTGTGTCCCAGGTTTCTCCATTCATCCATTACATGGTCTGTCCTTTTCAAGAAGTCTTCTATCTTTGCAGACAGATAATTAGAAGCAGTGGAATCGTCTAGATGAGCTGCTACAGGCCTGATGTTCTGTCTGACTTTTTGATTCTCACAACCGAGCACAAATGTTAGGTTCGCATCAAATACGACAGGCGCCTGTTCTTTTGATCTGAGTTCTTCAATGTCCAATCCTAGTTCGTCATCACAAATTTGAGGGAATATTCTTCTAGGAGTAGGAGATTTCCCAACCCTTGTAGAGCAGACGCTCATGGATCTTGCAGGAGCGTGGTAAGAACTACACGTCGAGTATTGACTAGAAGAACTTCTTATGCTGCTCAAGCAGGAAAGTGGACTTGGAGACCGTGATATAATTGTAGGAGCAAAAGAGTTCTTTCTTCCTGGTAAATCATTAATACGTCCAGTCTCAATGTTAGACACCGAACCGTTTCTCCGATAACCTGGACTTGGAGATTTCGACACAAGTATTCGTCCATCGCTTCCTGGATTAGATTGGACTCGAGAAACAGAGTGGACTTCTCTCAAAGGCTTTGCGTAAAACATGCTTGCTCTATTCAGTTTCGCCATAGGAGAGATTGGGGGTCTGAGATCTGTTCTTTCAGAAGTCATATAACTGAGTGGAGATGTGTTGGACTTTCTAATTGGAAGGATTGGTCTTCGCAAAGGTGGGAGACCACCGTTGAGCATGCCCATCGAGTAAGGGCTGCTTCTCGGGGAAGTAGAGTGTTCCGACATGGAGTTTAAATGAGATCCATTGAGGGAACGGTCCAGCCCCGAGTGGCTGTAAGGGTGGCCGCCGGCCAGGACTGATGGGCCTAGCGGCATAGTGACGTCTTCTCGTGTCTCCGGGCGACAGAAGTAGGTGCGCGGTTGATTACAGTTGCAGCACAGTTTCACTTCGCACTTTCATTATGCATTATTTCGTTCACACTTGTTCTATTGTTCGGGTCGGATTGCCACTATAGCCAGACAATGGGCGGCTTCAATTAAGTATGCATCAATTGATTCAGAACTTTCGACGCATTTCTGCAATTCCAGAATCACCTCACTAAGTAGACCAGGCGAAAAAATGTTCAATTACACTGCAATGGTATCTTTGATCTAAGATCAGAATACGGTAAGTGAAAAACCAGAATTTCTGAAGAGATATTGTTTTTTAAGTATAATAGATCTATTTTCAAATGACTTTTAAAACTGACTTTTAAAAATGGTTTGGCTGAGGATTGAACCTTCCTATCCGGGAACCGGAGTCGACAACTCTACCAACCGAGCCAAAGACCGATATTTATCACGTATATTAACTGATGTAATGTCATCGAATTTCAGAGAAATGCGTATATGTCCGCGAATGTGTGCATGATTGCCACCAAAATGCATTATCATCGACAGTATATACCAGTCAGTATATCTGCGGAGTTTCATCTCGAACGAATGTCGGGAAGTGGTGAAATTTCCACCTCCAAGATTTGAATTCATTCACGAAAACAAAAGTGAAATTCAAACAGATGTATTTAAAAAAAAATAAGATCTTCTGGTTTGTTTGTTTTTGGTGGACCATTTACTTTATTCAGATTTACCACAGATCACAAACTAAATAGAACAAAATATTAATTAAGTTCTATACTATGCATCACTTTTAAGTACATTTTGCACACATTTCAAAAGAAATGTGCACTTGCTTTATTTTATTTTAAAAAAGAAAGACAAACATTCCCGAGTTACGAATAACCTGACAAAATTTGAAAATCTCCTACTACCACCACGGTAAGCGGAAAATGTTGCTTGTGTTGTGATAGAGGACTTAGCCAGCCGAGGAATTGAACACACGCCACCTGGGTGAGGCCCAAACGCGATACCCACTCAGCCACTGACCGGCCAGTTATACAGTGTTATAAAGGTGAATAATAATAGCTTTTCCTCACCATAAAGAGACGAGGCTCTTGTGTTTGGTGAGTGAATCCTAGCTCAATTATATGGAATCATGTAAGTAAGTAAATAATATTTTTTCAAAACCAAAGGGATAAGTAAGAAATAGGCAAGATTTATCAATAATACAGTTTCAAGATTTGAAGGAAATAATAATAAGAGTAAGATATGGACTTTTATAGTAGTTTTAGGTAATTTTTTAATTTTATTTTAAATTCCTGAATATCTTCAATATTTTTTAGATATAATGGTAGGATGTTAAAATATGTTATACCTAGATAGAGATAGGTATTTTGTGTGTGCTTTGTATTGAGTTTTGGGATTTTGATAGTTTTTTGATATCTTGCTGATGAATTGAATTGTAAGTTATTTAACTGTATTTCTTTATAAATTTGTAGAATTGAATATTTTTTATATATATTGTCTATTGTGGGTACGTTGAATATTGAAAAGAGAATCTCGGTAGAAAATTTGGATGGTTTTTTCAATATTACTTTAATTATCAATCTTTGAACTATTTTAAGTGGATTTAATATATTGTTATAAGTTCCTCCCCAGCCAATAATACCATATTGTAATATAGATTGTACAATTGCATAGTACACTCTTTTTAGGTTTTCTAGTCTAAGAATATTTCTAAGTCTTATAAATATATAAATACATTTTCTAATTCTTTTGACAAGTTCACAAATTTGTTTTTTCCATTTAAAATGTTGATCTATATATATACCAAGATATTTAATTTCAGAAGTTAGACTAAGTATAGAACATTCTTGATTGCAATTAGTTCTGTTACATTTAAGTTGATGTATTATAATTTTTAATTCTGGTATTAATTTAAATTTGTTGATAGAGAATGGGATACATTTTGTTTTTTCAGTATTTAATGAGAGGAGGTTTTTATCGAACCAATTTTTTAGTATATTAATATCAGTATTTGCTAAGTTATTAACATTATTCCAATCAGTACCTTCAATTATTATGACAGTGTCATCAGCATAAGATATTATTTTTCCATTTAATCTTTGATTGAATATGTCATTTACATAAATGATAAACAGTAACGGTCCCAGGACTGTACCTTGAGGTATGCCGAAGTGACTTGTTTTTTGTTGACTAAGTACATCGTTGATTTTTACGACTTGAGGGCGTTTGAAAAGGTAGCTTTTTATCCATTCTATAGCTGTACCACTTAATCCAATATTTCTTAATTTACTTATAAGTTTGTCGTGTGATATGCTATCAAAAGCTTTTTTTAGATCTATGAAAATTCCAATGCATTTTAATGATTTATCTAATGAATTATGAACAAGACTAGTTAATTTTGCAATTGCATCCTGAGTGCTTCTACCTTCCATAAAACCGAACTGATTTTCATTAATTAATTTATTACATTTTACAAATTGGTTTATCCTTTTTTTAACTATCTTTTCAAAAATTTTTGCTATGTTCGATATTACTGATATGGGTCGGTAATTGCTAACTTCTTCTGTTACTTTATTTTAATTGTTTTGTTTCACTACTAATGGAACTATAAAGTTTTTTCCATCTCCAAGACAATTAACATTCATCTTAACCTAATTTTATGACAATACAATACTTTGCGCTATCGAGTAAACAGATTAAATGATCAGAGAAACATCTCAGTGGCTTTAATTCTGGCGGCTTAGTGGCCGCTGAAAAACAAGAAGAAAATAATCACGAAACAAAGCCCGCCTTATAACTCGGTCCAGATATAAAGCACAGCTGATCGTGAAGATACAAGAAGATATAAATAAATAAAACGAAAATTTCGATTCTCAGGCAATGTAAATATTTGGATACCAGAAAAAGAATCCAATAAAACTTGACTTTTACAAATAAACTGACATTTATTTATTCATACATTCAACTTTCAAGAATTCAAAAAAAAATATTTATTTTAAATTTATTGTTTCGTTAAATTGCCGGAAATGATTAATTGGAGACCCTTTGTAATCAATCAGTAACTACCTGACTATCATCACGTAATTTCCTCTTTTAGAGTAAGCAGAGAGGATACCCCTCCACACAAATCTGTCTCGACACAATATAATACATGCTTATCTGTTATACCGACGCTTGACATCATTCTACCCAAAAAATTGATTCGCTTTATAGTGCAACATCTTTCCAACAACTTCCATTTTTTAAATTTCATAATTTGGTGATACGCCAATAATTTTGTTGGATTTATTTATATTGAGAAAGGAATGGCAGTAGAATATACACGGTGTCCGGAAGCTCGTGGTAAAAGCGAGAAACTGGTGAATCTACATCACACGGAGAAGGCAAAATACCTTTTTTTTCGATCTGAACAATCGATTTTTTTAACTTTTTTTCCATTTTTTCGGCATCTTAGGGGTGAAGTTAAAAAAAGGTTAAAATATTCCAATTTACACCACAAAACCAACTCCAAATGTGATTAGGATATACGAGTAGTAGGAAGAAGTCTGGGTCGCCACAGGGAGACAAATCATGACCAAGCCAATAGTCGGTATAACAAGAGTAGGTTGATAATTAAGCAACGTGTGCCAATCGACAATACAGAATTGTGGGGATCTTTATGTCATGTTCCTTAGTTACATCGACCATCACAACTTTAAGATTTTTTATATCTAACTCGACGATACCACCAAATCCATCAAAACTGTTATACTTATTGAAATTCACACTGTTAAATCACTTTGTCACTAATTTCCGGGTCCCGGTTAAGTTTAGTTCCGAGTTTCCTGGCCGGACGACATCCGGACCAAGCGATTCCTGGTCGCCGAGTGTTCCCGATATCCCGGAGAGCAGGAGACACCAGAAGATGGCAGTGATCACGGGTCCCGTTCCTCAGTTGCGTTGCACAACAAACTTGGCCGAATACTTGGCAAACCTCTGCGGACGTAGACCGCCGGAGAGAGACTGACTTCTTACTGAAAACTACTTGAGACGGTTTTTTGCCTCGCAGCGGAAATACGCCAAAAACTTGTTGTCAATCATTAGAAAAAATAACTGAAAGAAATGAAAACTGTTCGCAAAGACCGTGTGTTACAATTAACAATGGATCTTGCCAAAATTAGTTTCAAATACCACCATCCAGAATTTAAACGCTGCTTTTTTTAACATTAGCACAACAAATAATTTCCCTCGGGTTCTATGTCATCTTTAGAGATGCTGTGTCTTTTAAAGACAGGAAGAGGGGGTAAGCTCTGGGAAGGAAACAAGTGTGATAGGTGGGTAGGCATCTGGGGTTCAGGAGTAACGGACATATGAATCCAACCCTCCTACTGCGGTGCAGGGCGATGGGTCGAGAGAGCTTGAAATGGATTTAGCTAAGTTTAGTGATTAGATATAAATAGCCAATATATTATATAAGTTTATTTTTTCATTTGTCAAAAAAAAATGCATAATATATTATATTGATAAAATATTTTGACATGATTTTTTTTTTTTTTTAATAGGGATAAATATATAATATATGTTTCTTGATTTTAATTAATACCTCCCTAATTGAGAATAACTCGTGTTTAGGAAGGATATAATAGTACACAACCTTCTTCTACCCCGTCCGCCGTATAGTAAACTGTGCTAGAGGTCCGTGATATTGCATGATAAGTTTGTGATATTTAGTTTTACTTTAGTTGGATAGCTTATCCTATGTTAGATGAAATCCAGTACAAAATATATTCTTATTTCAACCGCTACATTGAGTTTAGGATTAGCTAACAAATCAAATATTTTAAACATTTGTCTGAACACGCCGTCAGGCTTTGTCAGTTTGACAATAATGATTTTTAAATATACTCGTATATCGCAATCAACATACTCCATGTTTAAATACCTACCCTGACCAATTTCGATACTACAACTCTAAATTTGATCTCTATTAATAACGCATTTACTATCACGAAGTTAGCTTGGTTTACGACATTGCCAGTTTCTTAAGTTAAGGCGATGCACTACGTCGTGTAATATTTTAAATTGAGCCGCTATCAATAACAACCCTTACGTAGATGGCGATAAGGTTTAAATTCCCGCTTAACACCATCCGCCTGTATTGATTTATGCAAGAAAAAAACATGGCCAAAAAGTGCCTTTTATTTTATTTTGTGTATGTTCAGGCATAAATATTTTTTTTTTTCGATCATTTTATAAATAACTTAATTTGCCACATTATACAATAAAATCATAACCGAAAATGGGTTCGTAAGTAGGAGATTTTGAACTTTAAAGCAGTTTTCATAGGTCTTATACATTATTTTTGTTCTGGGCTTATAAAAAGACTCGTCTAAAAAATACTAGATTTTTTCAAAGGCCAAGATGTATTCTACTCGCATTATTTAATTAAAGCATCTGAAACATTTCTAGGGGACCAAATTTTCAAACCAAAAACACATGATTTTGCATTACTACGTATGGCATCGCCTTAAGTTAGTTAAGTATCACAAAGTTAGCTCAGTTCATCTTATTTCCCATTTTTTCTTCAATTTACATACAGTAATTGCCCGATTCTTTTCGCATATTTCAACACAAATATCACGAAGTTAGCCAGGTTTACCTAATTACCCGTTTATTTCCGCACACTCTAACACACCTATCACGAAGCTATCGCTTTTTATCCTAGCACATTCTGGCACAATACGCATCACGAACTTATCATCATTATCTCCGCACATTTACGTTATTCATTACGCATAAAGTCTTTACGTATTTTACGAGACGATCATCTACCGACGTGTGAGCTGCAGAATCTGTCGACAAGGGGCTACGATAAAATAGTGACCTGTTTAGCAAACCCATCGCAAATAAACTATACGGCAATGCAAGACTTAGTGGTATTGGAGGCTATTTCAGTCCCCGATACGCAGCTCGACTGCACCAGTCAATACTATTTGGTCTATTCAATCAAAAGCAAGTCAAATCAGGCCAGGACACAATTCCGCCTCTTATTTATGTAAAAAAATTACATTAGCTCCACACAGGAGGCCCTGAAGAAAAAAATTCCCATCTGAGCCAAGTTCATGTTTGGGGATGCTGTGTGGAGAGATTCTTTAGGAAATGAAGGAGTTCTGGGAAGGAAAAGGGTATGAGGGGTGAGTAGAAATCTGGGGGTCAGTGTGTGCAGAAGTGACGGACGCATGAATCCATCCCTCCCACTGTGGTGCAAGGCGATGTTTCGAGAGAGTCCCGCTAGAGTAGTCAAAGATCATCCTCAACTAGTCTCTCGGAGCCGCGGCCAAGACCCGAACAAACCTCACCCCATAAACCTGGGTATCTCTGCTAAGTCACCAAACGTAGCGGACCACTTGGGGTGACCTACGGCAGAGGTGTTGGTTATCCAATGAATGATTCTCGAGGCGACAATACATATACCCGCCACAATAAACCAATCCCCCCAAAAACTATTTCAATCAAATTTTGAATAACATAATTATATAGGGGATCTTGTATAAATAAGAGGTCGATTATTTAATGTCCTGGCTTGGTTTGAGGTGGTTTTGGTTCAATAGGGATTCGGGGAATTGTAGGATTAATGAAGTAGTTATATAAGTAGCTATAAAGCAAAATCTTACAGATATAAGAGGCCGATATGATTCAGTGCGGAGCGTCCTGACCTTCCTTGGGTGGTTTTGGATCAATAAGGATTCGGGGATTCGTAAGATTAATTTGATGGGGCATATAATAATTATAATGCCGAATTAATAATCACTATAAACAAAATCTTCCGATCTGACGAGATCGACATAAAAAGAAAAAATATTAAATACAACAACCCGGAACCAATGCAACAAGTGGAATTAAGAAAGGGACAATGGGAAGCTTGAGAAGTACCTACTCTTCAGACCTAGTCGCTAAACATAGCTAATTCAAGCAATTTTTTCACTATAAATGGTGGTCAACACCTAGAAAATTAGGCATCCCAAGTTTTGAAGTGTCAAAACCAAGGCCGAAGTAAGTGGTGGACGAGAAAAAGAAGGGAAATATAATGGTTCGGGAAGTGGCTGGCTCTTTATAGTTGGTCTCTAACCATAGCTAAAGCCATTTCAAGCAACTTTTAGATTCTCAATGGTGGTCGCTCACTAGGAAGATACTGAGAGTATTGTCCACGAGGCTTAAGGTAGGGGGAGGGGAAGGAGATGGCGAAGATGAAAGTGGGTAAGTAGCTATTCAGATATGGTCACTAAAAACGCGGGCAAAAACATTTCAAGAAACGTTTTGATTCTGAATGGTGGTCTTACACCAAGGCGATACTGAAAGTATCTACCACTCGGGAACCTGCCGCAAATATACTACATATTATGAATAAATGGCGAAGCACCACAAATTAACCAAATTAAATTTACTGGAGGCCAAAATAAAAAATCTTTTGCATACTTCAAAACTGGACTGGGATCACATATCATTCTGTCTATGCTCTCTATCTATGCGACTGGTACGATTTCAGTTCCCGACTACAGCCAACATGGAGAAGATTTGCCGCGATGACAGCCAACTTCTGTTATCTTTATATTTATTTATCAATTGAAAAAAAAGCCATCATCAACTAGGCGCCAAAAACATCTTATTTTCACAAAAGTACGCTGGGTATCGTAGTTAAAATGCACATAAAAATCCCAATAAAAGTTTCAGGGGCTTAACCCTACCGCACCGGTGGGGTTTAAAAAAACCTCCCGGCGAAAACGTTATTTTTATATCACGTACATATAATATAGATTAAAAAAATTATACTCTTTTTTAAGATATTAAATAATATCTATATCTATCAAATTCCGACGACATTGCCTCCCCCCCACCCCGCGCGGATTTTCAAAAATAAAGAAATCCTTGCCGCAAACAACCCGCTAGTGCGCTTGTTAAAGGTTCATTTTACTGTAAAGGGCTATAAAACATGTATTTGAGTTATGCTCGATTTATATTGATTGACTACTGGGCGAAGATGAGCAATATCCGATTAAAACAGTAGGTGAAATGACACTAAACTGCGATATATAAATGCCATGTTATTATTATTAGTAACTAATAACGGAGTGTTACTGGAAAGGGCAAAATTAATATTAATATTAGTCACGATCACTCTGCGATATATGGGGGACCCTAGTGATCCACCTTCAGATCGTACGAGATTTTAACCTTCAGGAACGTAAAGGTTAATAAAAACGATTTCATGTCATTGTTTTTTATTTGTGCCAAATATGGCAACAAAATTAAGCCCGTAAAACTGTTAAAACACACAAACGAAGAAGAAGATCAAACGTAATGCAAGTTTACAAGTCAGCATTGATAAACTAGGCTTAATGCATGTTAGACGAGATCAGTGAACGACCAAATAAAATAAAAACAATCAAAAATGATTAATGTTGTTCTGTTTTGTGTTGAAGCTCGTACGCGTTTATTATTAATTGGGAATGATTAATTAAATTTGATATAACGGTCAGTCAACAAGAATTAATTTTAGAGTTATTACAGGACAAATGACCTTAAGCTGGGAATACACGGACTGTTATAAGAAGACGATATACGAATTCACGAACTGTCGCGTTTGAGTAGTCGCAGCTTGAAGTAACCGACAATGACTGCTACAAGCAGTCGATATTCGATTTTTCACGGTTTTAGTCCTGATAAAGCACCTAAGTATCAACAATTAGAGAAAGTGATTTTATTCAATTCTACCTACAGAAAGCATATAAAAAGTATTGTGACCGGATAAATCATCACATTTAAAAAAAGTTATATCAAGTCATGGAAAGTGATTTTTATTAACTGGGTTAAGTAGGTTAGGAAAGGTTAGGTTAAAAAAAAAAAATTTTCATCCTTCCTAATGACTTTATATCACTTTTTAAAAGTGTGTTGAATTGTCACTGTGTTGAGTTATCATGGAACCAAAAAGTATATATTATGAAATAATACATATTAGATCGAGTGATATGTTATGAATTTTGAGCGGTCTGTGCATAATCTATAATAAAAAATAATTTATTGCATTGCAGTGGTTTACAATTGGATAAAATTAAAAGAAATATAAAAATAATGAACTGAAATTATCAGAAATAATATCTTGACATAAAAAATCATTAAGTATGTTACATCGATTTTTTTAATGTTAAAAAATGTCGATATCATTAGCATATTCATTTGCTAAACTATGTAGGGGAGGAATTAGCGAGTTTGCTATATAATTTGTTTGTAAATGGTGACGTTTAAAAAGGTCCTTATGCCTAGTGTGTCGAGTTACAACCCTGGGGTTGTAAGCATAAAAATGTAAACATTTTCAATGTACCCAACTTAAAAGCACCATGGGGGTAAATAAAATTAAAAAATATACGAATTGGGAATGCCATAGTCCCACGGGCTCCGGGAGTTGAGACCTCTTGATAAACAATTCAGGTGAAAGTTTGCATCTGATTTAACACACGCAGTAAAGAATTTCAATTTTCTTAAATTGGCATAATATTGACTTTCCATCGATTTGCTCCACGGGTTTTGTCAGAATTTATGTTTTGAAACATCCAAAGGGACACCTGAACTTGTTGAGAACCGCTGTTAAACAATACCACAAAAAGTGGCCCTTAAGCGTTCATAGATGGTTCAATTTTTCAGTATCTCTATTTTTGCTTAGCAATCGACCCGGTTGAGAACCCTTTATCTACTGCAAGGATTTACTCGTAAATATCACGCATAATTTTACACACAGCGTTCCAAACGGTGATTGACAACTCAAAGATTTGAATTTCAAGGGGTTGCGATTATAATTTTTTATATCTGCCCCAAGTGGTTCGTTACGTTTGGCGACTTAGCAGGAATGTCCGGGTTCTTGGGGTGAGGTTTGTTCAAGTCTTAGTGGGGAATGCGGCTGCCCACTGCATTGCCGGATAGAGAGAGGCCAGTTGGGGGAGACCCTTTGGCCTATTTAGCTGAACACTCTCGACCCATCGCCTAGCACCGCAGCGGGAGGGATGGATTCATCCTTCCGTCACTCCTTGACTCACTCCAGATTCATATCTACCCATCATATTTCCTTAAAAGCACCTTCCACACAGCATGCTCAAAGATGACATCCAAAAAATGATGACATGTTCCACTCGGAAAAGGATGGTTTAAAGAGATTACTATGAACATGTGCTATAATCACTTAATACGAAAGCTGATGTAAGCAAAGACAGGATCAATCCACATTTCTCAACGAATCTGCATTTTAAAAGATGGAGGTTTATGTGGAGACTTATGTGCAGGTATCATCATATCTGCCTGTACCTAAGATAAATGCAGATAAATGGAGTGATGAAAATAATAATAATAATATTTGGATGATTTGTATAGCGCCGTATCTGTTCAAAATCACTTCAAGGGCGCTGGATAGTAACAACACACACACTGCGAATAAGATATAACAAACTGTGACAATCATGGCGCATAAACAACGCTGGTAGTTTATAAAATTTATTTTATAAATTCTCGATTCGTTAAATAATGATAAATGTTGGGGTACGCGACGATATAATGGGCGGCTGGCACGAGAGGCCGGCCGCGGCTCGCTGACCGCCTTCGACTAGGTATAATTATATACTGAACATCGAGCACAGAACATTGTCAGTAGCTGGTGGCTGGACTAGTCCGGCAGACGATCTAAATCTGTAACCAGGGATGGTGCAGACGAGATGAGATGGACCAGAGATTCAGACGGAACTGTTGTTGATATCACGAACGCTTTGCGTCAAAAAGCTGCATATCGTTGCATTGTCTTTCAACCAGCAAAATTATCGTGATGCCACAAATTGTGCGAATATTTTCCCGAGGTGGGAAGCCCGAGTGTTAACTCTTCACTTTTGTATCTTGAAGTTGTTGCTTGTTTTACATGTATGTAATTAATTTCGTGCTTATAAGAGATTTGTCAAATTATAATTGTTTTAGGATACTTAAATTATTGCTCTATTGAAATTGATAGACCTAATTTGTTTTGTATTTAGTATTAGGATGGGATTTATCTTCTGAATAGGTAGGGTAGCTTTTTTTCGTTAATTCCACACAGAAAATAATTTCTCTCGGGGCATATATCGACTTTGGGGATGGTGTGTGGATGAATTTTTTGAGGAAAGGAAGTCGTGAACATGTGGCTTGAAGCGACCCATGTAGTGGATGAAACAATGACAGACAGAAGCCGACAAATGGTTCAAAAGTCGAGCTGTTGAACTCAAGAACGAATCGTAGAAACGATCCGTTTTCATGTGACAAATGTCAATCGAGTACAAATGTTAGGCACGCGTTTGGCGTGTTACCCAACAATACACCAGTGCCGAAGGGATGACGCTAATTCATCTAAGCATCATAAAATGAAATACCTGTAGACAAAGGATAGCATTCCCATGCTCTAAAGATTGCAAGACATTTGTTAAAATACTAAACAGACCGCCCGTTTCTGCACAAGAGTCAAGGGGTTTTTTATTGTATTTTGGGGCTCCAGACTCGAGGTGGCTGCCAAATTCAAAAGTGGGGCGCACTTGCGATTTGTACAGGGTCGGCAATTGTGTACAATTAATTATTAATGATGAGTTATTATTGGTTGTGTAGTAGCTGTATTTCGCATTTAATATCGAAGTTCATCTCCAATCCACAAACAGAAGCCAGGGCTGGCCCTGAGCCAAACGACGCGACGCCTGGCGCTAGTAAAAACCTTAATGACGCAATGTTGTTAGCTAAAACTAACCAACTAACTAACCATCACGCCGTTCCGCCAAACAACTCGGTCTTGGCACACACTCCTTGCCTCATTCACATTCATACATACTCTTCTATAGCTGTTAGGTATAATTAGGTATTGTTCTTCTTGTTAGCTGTTGGGTATTATCGGCGCCCAGAGCGGACTGCTCCAATTGCACCTGCACAGGGCAGGCCATGACAGAACCACACCACTCATACATTAAAATAAATCTTACCTTATTCTCCAGTTTGTCGTTCTCATGTTTAAGGTCTGCCCTCTCCAGTTCTAACTTTTCTGTCTTTATCTTCAGAGCCTCGAGTTCCTCCTGTTGACAAAACAGAAAATAGTTAGTTTAAATTTCTAAATAGTATATGGATATATACTCTCAAACGGTAAAATCGGGCGGCTTGAAATTAGCATAGTTTTTTCTGCCTCGAATTTCTAATAACAACGATAATTGGATAATTTATAATTATGACATTATTATGTAGCAAATTTAAAGAGTGATTGCGTATATTAGTTGTTTTATTTATTTATTTATTTACTAACGGACATCGTCCAAATTACAAAATAATAACACGAATAAAGTAAAATGAAAAATACAGGAGTAGACAAAGGTACATGAAAGCAAAGACATATGGTAGATATAATATAAGAAAATAAAGTGACAAGTCGAATCAAGTCAAGAATACGCCGTGGGTCAGGACCACAGGACACTTATAATATTCCGTCACTTGTTTAGCGACTGGCAAAAATCATTCCAAAAAAGTTAAAGTTTTTAACTTGAGTTGACCAGTCTACACATTCTGGACAATGGTGAATAAGATCCATAATTTGTCGAATGATGGTTGAGGAAGAACAGTTCATTATTTCTGAGTCTGTGCGAGGGGATATTGAAGGGAATGAGTTGCAGTAGAGTAGGTGAATCAATAATATTATTTATAATTTTGAAGAAGCAAATGAGGTCATTTATAGATGTTATGAACTAGCTAAGAAAATTGTTATTTTTGTGTTGATGTTTTAAAAATAAAAACATTCTGTTGTCACTGTATTATGCAGTAAATTATGTAAAATATGTATAATGTAAAAGCCCATCAGGGCGTTTAAATTAATTAATAAATAAATAAATTTGTATTGCGCCGCATTTGTGAAAAATAATCTTAAGGCGAAGCTTAATGCCAAATCACTCTTTTGATTACTCTTTATAACGAATTGGTGAACATTATGAATACCAAAATATATGCTTTAGATAAATTGAAGGTTTTCCTATCGCTTAGCTTGAGTAGAATACAAATAAAAAAATAAATTACTAAATAAAAAATATAAATGTAAGCTACAAAAAAAAATATTTTCCAATAGAAATTTATGAAGGCATAAAGGAAACAACTTTTAAAAAATACATTATTATCTGATTATCTGTGACAGTTTCACTTGATTAACTTTTTTGCTTTCTTATAAAATTATTAAGAAAATAAATAAAAACCAGTTTTTTGCTTGACATCGAACGTTTCTAGACTCTGTTTGTCAAGTGATTTTAATGCCTATTACCTGCAATATAAGGTATACCAAGAATATTTTTGGCTTGTAGCTTCCTCTTAAGGGCGTTGTAAATGCCAATTATTCTGCCAAAATGAGACAAAATGAAACATTGTTATTTTTCAATAGGAAAAGAGATGGGAAATGAAGGTCATTGCCTACATTAGATTCCGAAAATACCTGTGTAAAGCCCGGGCAACGCCGGGGAATTCAGCTAGTTATCACATAAAACAATAAATACTTCACCATTGAAGTTGAGAAAATGATGACAAATATTTCGACCTCTTGAAAATCTTGAGTTATGTAGATATTTCCAAGAATAATATATTTATGATTCTTGGTGGATTTCCATCGAAATTTGTAATAAAGATAATTCATTGTTTGGTAATTAATTTTAATTTCTTTGACCGTGACTGCTTCCGTCAAAACAAAGTCACCGTGGTTCTGGGTTATCAATAGATCAACGTTTAGACCAGCGAAGTGGCACAACTAGTCAGTCATCATTCATCACATCATTGATGGATTTGATCTCTCTGGTCCCCAGTCACTCATCACCAAAATCACTTAACATCTTCCTCACAGTCAGTCCGCCTTTTCCTTAATCAATTTGCACATCAAATCCTTATCCTTAAGACTCCGTATTACCTTTAGACCACGTACTTATAATCGCCCCCACTTAAAACACTGCACAACGATCTGGACTCCTCTTTTTATAAAGCCCATATTGAAAGAATCGCACATACATAATTAAGCTTACACTTTACAAATAACAATCCATAAAATTCCACAACTTTTACGACTTTTAATTTTTAATAAAATCCTATATATATTTTAAAATTCTAAGTAATGGCCACGGGGTCTATAGCTATAGTTTATACAGAGAAATCGATGACTTAACAATATCAGATCGATAGGCCTAACTACCGACGATTTTATACAGCACGGTCGCACTAATTGATATCCAGACCAATTTTTTATTTTTTTATTTTTTTATTTGGTACAATATTTTTTACATTTCAAAGTTTTCCAGTAATGTTGGCCTCACTGGGTGGCTTGCCCGTGCTGAGGCCTTCATTTTATAATATGAAAATACAATCTACATAATACATTTAAAGAGAAAATAATACATTTAAAATATAATCTTGGTGTTTGTGAGTGATGTGTGTTTATATTGGTTTTGTGTGTTACGTGTAGGTTTTATTTTATGACATTTTGGTAATATTGTCTTTTTTGTTGTTTAATCCATTTTTTAATTTTGTAATTTATTTTTATTTTCCTCAATTTTAATTTCAAGTTTTACACTGTTGAAAGCTTTTATAGCATGGTATTGGTAGTGTCTTTGTCCAAAGCTTGTATTTACTGTCGGAGTTTTTATGTTTTTTTGTACGTAAGGTAATAAATGTATGAACAATCCTAAATAATCGCTTGGAGGTTGGGTCTTGAAAGAGGAGAGTACTCATATGATGAAGTTGAACAAACTTTAAACATTTCTTCTTTGGAGAAACGTAGAAGGGACACTGATCTGATTTGCATATTCAAGATTATCAATGGTATTACAGACTCACCTGCTTTGTTGCAACTTATCCAATTCAACATCCCTTCCCGTAGACTCCGAAATAATGAATTGCTGTTCGTCAATCAACATTCTACCAATTATGGATACCATTCTCCTTTGTCCAGAATGTCGAGACTTGTCAACTCACTGTCAAGTCAAAGCATTGAATTTTGTGGTATATGCCTAAATGACTTTCGACAGTCAATACGCAATGTCTAATTTCTAATGCCCTTTGAACCATCTTCATGCTTTGACTTATTATTATCTCCCATTCTTACTTTTATATTATTATTGTCATTGTTATTGTCTTCGCTCCTCATTTATATATGCTCTCCTTTCACTGTCATCTCTGTTTATAAAACTTATTCGTGTAATTAATATGTTGTTAATGGACTATTTGTCCGTAAATAAATAAATAAATAAATAAATAAATAAATAAATAAAGGTCAGACGGCTATGCAAAAGTTAAAAATACGTATAAATTGACAATGTCGAATCATTGGCAGTCAGCGTGTACTTTTTGACACTAAAAAGCGAGTTAATTGATTTATGAGGTCATTAGTCATAACTGACAACTTTTGTTTGTTAAAGCTGGAACGTAATAAAGGTATCGCTTCATAGATAAATTAATTAAGTCTATGGATCGTGTATACGATTTCTTTCAGTTATAAAAGCTTAGTTAGTTCACCCCATTCATAAATAATCCATTTATTTTGCATAACGAACGACATTATCCTAAAAGGTGTGCATATTGAAAGCTTATCCGACACCGAAGGCTTTTGAGCGTGCTCGCAAATATCGCTAAATGACCGTAGATGATGGATTTCGTCAATATCGTATTGACATCGTCCATGCTAGACCTCTTGGCAGAGAAAATTTGTGATTTGTGACTGACAGTTTTTCGGTTCTTCCTTGTTCAATGTCTTCTTGTAATTTAGGGCGGTGTAAAGATCATAAAGTCTCGAATACTTCACTGCGTACAGTTAGAGCACCTAATGACATTATAATTTGATAGAACATAAATAATCTCTGGCCAAATTGTCCCACGCGTAAATTCTGCTCTCGCAACTGGAAATAAATCACTCAATACACGTATTTGCTGAACCGAGCTAAACAAATTGTCAAAGTCAAATTCCGATGGTAAATCAGAAATTTTTACGAAGCATTAAATTTGAGTGTGAGCCAATAATACGCATATTAATCTTAGGATGGGTTGTTTCAGAGAATTTGAAAAATTCATTGAATTTCAAAGATGATTTTTTTTCACACAACTTGAATAGAACCTTCACACAACCCATCCTTAGGATGGGTTGTTTAATAGAATTTGAACAATTCATCAAATTTAAATGTTCATTTTCGGGTTCTGTGAAAGTTCAATTCAAGTTCTGTTATTGTATGATTATAGGCAAGTTCCTTGACAGAACTGAAATAATAACAGAACTTAAAAATTATCTTTAAAGTTTGAACAATTCTTCAAATTTCAAAGTTAATTTTCAAGTTTTGTGAAATATTTTTTCAAGTCCTGTTATTATTTCAGTTCAGTCAAGCAGGTAGCCTATAATGATATAATAACAAAACTTTAACGGGACTTTCACAGAACCCGAAAATGAACGTTGCAATTTGAAGAATTGTTCAAATTCTCCGAAACAACCCGTCCTTCCTAGTGTTTTTCGAAGTAGGTGTTATTTTAATATTCCATCAAATCACAAATCGTATCTTCTTCTGGTGCGTTCTCCTATCGGGGGTTGGCTATTATCAGATAAGTTTTCTTTTTATACAATTTTTCAGTAGTTTGATGCCCGCTTCATTTCTGATCTGAGATTTGGTCAAATAGACACCAAGATGCAAGCACTCGTCTGTCTATGAGAGCGTTGTACCCAATTACCCGGAACCTGGATATGCCAGTGAACTCAGCATTTTCTTTCTCCCCGTTGATAATTGCCTTTTATTTTCGCCTCATTTTGGTGGCATTTTCGCCACTAGTGTGGACGGCTGTTTCTTCATACGCATCAAACACATCGGGAAAACATGTATTATACTAGGACAAAGACTGATTGATACATGATTCCGCGATGGTCCGTATCTCTACCGTTTGCAGTTTCTGATACGAGTATGTACACCATTTATAAGTCTATCAACCCACTGGAAGTGTTCGTAAGCAAGTTGGCGCCATTTCTATGTGAATCACTGCGAAGAAATTACTTACTATTTTTTTTACATTTGTTAATTCGTAAAGTGTGTGCAAAAAATGGTCCTACGTGTCTAGATTAACAGCGAAATGCCGCCCCATGACAATTGCCGCCCTAGGCAGCTGTCCATATTGCCTAGGCCAAAATACGGGATTGTCTCCATGCATAATGTGACAGATGTTAGCAGTTTAATTATTTTCAAATCTAGTATACCGCAACTCTTGGTCATTTAGTGAAGAACTGATTTAGTTATCTCGAACACTCAGGTTATTTTCTCAGGTTACACTCTGCAGTCTCCGACATTTTGCCTTTTTTCCATTGACAGAAGTCTAGTCATTTTCATAAATTTCACCGGGGTTATCATTATTCACCTACGTCTCCTGGGGGCGTATTTCCTTCCGTGTTAAATAGGAGGCAGTAAATTTCACCGGGGTTATCATTATTCACCTACGTCTCCTGGAGGCGTATTTCCTTCCGTGTTTAATAGGAGGCAGTACTAGAGTTTAGAAAGAGAATTAGCGTAACAAACCCGTGCGTTTTTTAAGGCAGTACTGCCGTATTATAAATATATACTATATTTATTCGCACATTATTCGGGCATCTGCGTGAACACGTGTTCAGATATATTCTGAATGAGTAATATTTAATTGGGAAATGATCATGATGTCACATTTTTAACAGTATCTTGATAAAGAAAGCCGTATTCATTTTTCTCCGTGCAGCAAAATAAATGGTTATCTTAAAGGTTAAGGCGAAGCTTAATGCCAAATCACTATTTTGATTAATGTATATAACTAATTGGCGTACATTATGAATACCAAAAATGCTTTAGATGAATTGAAGGTTTTCCTATCGTTTCGCTTGAGTAGAATACAAATAAAATAAAAAAATACTCAATAAAAAAATTGTAAATTATAGCTAAGATTACTTGTGACAGTTCAACATGATCAACTTTTTTGCTTTCTCATAAAATTATTTACAAAATAAATAAAAACCAGTTTTGTGGTTGAAATCGAACGTTTCTAGACTCCGTTTGGCAAGCGATTTGAATGCCTATTACCTACAATATAAGGTATACCAAGAATATACACATTTTGGCTTATAGCTTCTTCTTAAAGACTATTTATTATTCTTAGGTAAAACCGGAATCTCCCCCCCCCCCCCCTGGTTCCATAACTTGCTCCAGATGAGCCTTCGTCCCAACAAGACGAAACATTAGCTAGGTGAACTGAATTTTTCACATTTTCTACAGCTATTGGCGTTTTCCACACCCAACAACAAAATGTGTCTCCAGAGGTAGCAGAGAGTGGCGCCTTACGTTGCCCTCGCCGCCCCTTAACTAAACAAAGAATAGATCAACTCACCGTCCTGCTTCTCAGCTGGTCCTCCGTCCTGTTGACGGCCAGAAGCGGCGCGACGCGCACCAGCAGTCGCCACCATGGCCAGTCGCGCACGGCGAGGAATGCACGCACGTTGCGCTGCACGCAGCGCGCGGCCACGTGCTGCACGCGCAGGCGGGCAGCCGCGCGGCGGGCCAGCACGCCCCGGCACGCCGCCTGCAGGGACACGATGCGCGCCCGCAGAAGGCTGTCGCGACGCGCCTCGAGAGAGAGGAGGGCGCCAGCGCGAAGAAGCACCTGGAACAACAAAATAACAAATTAGTTTATTGTGAACAACCAATAGAGATATTTATTTGACTGTAGAAAAATCAGAGAGAGAGAGTGTACACCGCATTTTTTTTATGAAATTAATAACGAGACGCGTATTACGGCTGCTCGCCGTTGTCAAAGGTATCATTAGGCTATTTAATACCGGTAGAACACAACTAAACACATTCCGACCACGTTCTAAATTGTAACCGGATCGCACATTTTAAAGACAAAAGGATGAGTCGAAAGATATTTAGTTAATTGAAGAGAATAATCATTATATGAAAACCGAGTAAATACTGTACAAGTAACAATAAAATATTTAGGGTGAATTGCCTAATACAAAAAAAAAAAAAAAAAACAATAAAATATCCTAATTCCGGCAAACAAGCAGATGAAATATTAAATAAGGTAAATATAAACATATGTAACGCGTTGGACATGTTGCCAGCAGGGAGGCGCAATCATATGTTATGCTAGAAGCAAGACAACAGGCGCCACTTGAGCCAGCTGCAATTAGTTGCGCTCCAAGAATCAACAGCGATATATCTAGTTTTCAAGACAGGTATCTTTCCCCGTGTAAATTTGATAAAAAAATTACATTATCACTAAACTAAACTGAAACTATCCTGTTATATGGACACATCATTTAAATTAGTTCATGCATACATTTTTTTAAATTAAATATAACTTTTTTCCTATTGTTTTTCTGGCCCCAATCACCTTTAAAAATAAAACTAGGTTAATAAAATGAGTTATTTTTATTTCAATAAATATAACGTGTTAATGGATCCTTACACACGGAATACATTACAACTACAATAGCCATTCATTCTACACTCTATCAATTTAATCACCTTTCAGACAAAGCATAATATATCCTTATTCCGTAACTTCGCGGTTTAGTATGTACATAATTAATTAGTGAGATCTATTTACTAATAATTTCTCAAATTTTTCATCTTCTTATAATTCTCTAACTTCTCCATCCTCTTCTTGCAACCCAAACTAACTATACATCATTTTTCTTTTTTTACATTATAGTAATTCAAAAAAATATTTATTGCACAAAAAGAGTAAAAAGGGTATAGCTTATAGGTTAGATCCTATTTCTTCCAGCTAACCCAACAAATACACATTATATTACATAACCCAACAATTACATGTTAACAAATGTATTTAAAAAAAAAAAAAAAAAACATAGGTATTTCATTTATGTAAGGTATTCATTTAAGGTGAAGTGACATTTTTTTAAAAGAAATGTTTTTAGTGTTGATTTAAATTTAAGTATGTCGGTTATTTGTTTGATGCTACGTGGAAGGTTGTTATATAATTTAATGGCCATGTAGTGTGGTCCTTTTTGAAATATAGTTTTGTTTGCTTTTGGGATTAATAAGTTAATAATATATAGATTCTATGTCCGCAAACTGTAAAATTCACCCGCCATAAAAGAGTGTCATCCCTAGCATGGAGGGTGAAATATCACAAAACAACCACATGTACTCTCTAAATCATGTATCAAAAAAATAAAATAAATAAATATAATAAGAAAGTAGCGAAAAAATGATACTACGATATTTTATTATTTGGCGACCGTTTGATAAAATAATCGTATAAATATACCGCCATCTATCTGATATTTTGCGAACGTAACCTTAGCAAGTCAAAATAATATATAATAGAAAATAATTAAATGGACTTTTCGCCAAATTTACTAGGCTAGTTTTACCCTTAGTAATTTCTCGGTGGGAGAGTAAACCACGATGTATAAACACATCTCAATAATTACTGGACAAAATACATTGTGTTTAGGTTCCTACAATAAAGCCAGACAGAAAGACGTGACGTTTAAAAACGACAATACAGAAAAACGCTTGCAGTAACAACAGAAAAACGGTCTGCGTGTTAACATTATGTATACAATAATACAGACATGGCCCCCGGGGGGCAGGAGAGGCGACGGGTCGCCAGTATTGAAGTTCCCACGGCGGCAGACAATGGCCTACACACAGTCAGATGATCGAGGATATTCAGGGTAATTATCCGATCACTGAGCTGATATTATCTGGCTGGGAAGACGTTCCCATGAGAACAGATCATCACTGTACTGACTCGGTAGCTAGCCAGTCGATGCAAAGCTAGAGATAAGCTTTTTTTGTTGGTGGCAAGCATAGACATAGAAAACGTAGACCCTTTCCCTCATGGACATGAGGGAAAGGGGAACAATCCAAGTTGTTTGATTTGTCAATAAATGAATCTGGCAGTAGATATACAGGCAACTCGTATTGAAATATCAATATCTAGTCTTCGAAAAATGAAATCTGTTTACGAATAACTAGTCCTTTTTACAGTGGAGCTCAAATTGCTGGCTGCGTAAAAACCTTAACTGCAAATTCCAAAGCGTGTAAACAAAAGTTCGAGCTTTTTTCCAAGACCCTTTTTTGATATTACAATAAATAAATAAAATAATTCCCAACTTTGGGGAATTTATATTAGAACTGGGAATATTCCCGGAAATATCGGGTGCACATCACTAGTAATTGAGGAGCGTTTTCACAAATAAAAATATCTACAAAAAATTTGTTTTAGTGGGGCACTTTTAAGTGAATAATCAATCAATCAATCGAGGTTAATATTTTAGAATAATCTTCAAATGCAAATTCATGAAAAGATAAGTGATACATTTGATAAGTTTTTATGGGTTACTCCATCTCAATAAGAACTCTCACACTGAAGTTTGTTAAATTTTTTTGTTTTTATATGTAATATTTTATATCTACATTATTTTATGTATTCTTTTGTATTTTTACTAAGCCCTGATTCGTCTACAAAATATATGTAATTATACTGCCTACCCGGCTCAGAACAGATATTGTCTAGTGAGTCGGGTAGCGCACATGATTTTGTTAATAACCTTAAATAAAAATTAATTTACAAAAAATAAAATTAACTGTTAGACATAATGATGAATAATAAGAATTCATCTGTGAAAAAAAAGTACAAAAGAATGGCAATATTGCAAATTTTGACAAAAGAGAAATGTCTACGTATTTGAAAAAAATAAGTTTTCACTACATGCGAAATATCAATAAACTTAAGTTCTTAGATAAAATGATTATTTTAAATAAAAACAAAATGTTAGGTTTTCTTCTTCTTTCACATTTTTCTTATTCCACAAAAAAAATATTACAAAAATTCAAGCTAATTTTTAAAATACCTACCGTTGACATGTTCATAAGAAAATGCAAAAAGTAATACCTAGGCAAAAATTTTGATAGAGAATTAGAAATAAAGTGTTTTTTTAATATAACATAACATTACATATACACCCATAGTTATAGTTATTTCACTTTCATATAACACGTAGAAAACTTACTGATATAAAATACTGGTAATTTATTAAAAATCTGGTAACATTATTCGTTTTACTGTTAAAAATGGGACCACAACTAACAAAGAGTACCTATTAGTTAAAAGCGAGTGTTTTATGAGGACGGCGGAACACGTGTTCATACAAATATTGACATACTGATATTGTCGCATTCCGTCGTGATATTTATTAGGAAAAGAATACGTGCTCTCCATATATTCTAAATGACTAATATTTTGTCAGGAAATTGGCATGCTATCACCACAGGATCATTTTTCTCCGCGTAGATATTTAGATGTTTCAATTTGTGAAAATGTATATTTTTGTATTAGACACGGCGCAGGTAAATATACAGATTAAAAAAAAATCTGTATTACCCATTTCGTAGACATCTACATAGAGAATGCTCCTCAATTATTCTGCTGGTTCTGTTCAATCCACCAGATTCTCAGTCTGAGAGACCATCTTAAGGCGAAGCTTAATGCCAAATCACTATTTTGATTAATCTTTATAACGAATTGGTGTACATCATGAATACCAAAAAATATGTTTTAGATAAATTGAAGGTTGTACTATCGTTTTGCTTGAGTATAATACAAATAAAAAAAACAAATCACACAATTAAAAATATAAATATTTTTTCAATAGAAATGTATGAACGCATAAAGGAAACAACTTAAAAAAAAATACAGTATTATAGCTAAGATTATCTGTGACAGTTTCACTTGATTCACTTTTTTGCTTTTTTATAAAATAATTTACAAAATAAATGAAAACCAGTTTTGTGCTTGAAATCGAACGTTTCTAGACTGCCTATTACCTGCAATAAAAGGTATACCAAGAATATATACATTTTTGGCTTGTAGCTTCCTCTTAACTCTGATTTCAATCGATCTAATGAACACTTCCGACCCCATCCTCTTGTCTGAATCTGCAATGTGTAACTGACGCACTCACATGTCACATTTATGTATGTCATCAACACTCAGCGACCCGAGGATGCGCCTCGACTGCCAAACGATGTGCATTCTTCGCAGACTACAGACGGTTCAACGTCTCGCAGTGAAAGCCACCGAGGCGTTCGGTGCATGGCCTGCGCGTGATCAGTCGGAGAGAGACACACACTGCGCATACGAACAGACAGATTGTATTCGCGCTGTATCATCAAACATACTAATAATTTCAATTGTCTGTGAGTGATTTGCTTTGAATTTAACCCTTTCAAACCGTGTGTATTTTTGAAATAACGGTTCCATGAAAGCTCAAAACATAATGGCAATTCAACGCATGTTTAAAAGTGATATAAATGCAAAATAAAACTAACCTATTTACCTACATAACCTATTTTGCTTTATCTAATAATAGCTAATAGAAATTGGCGGTTTTCGTTTTCCAATTGCTGGTACAACTGGCTTTGCACACTATTTTTTAAAATGAATTTTAGTTACTAGTTCAAGCAATGGTCATTTTTATATTTTAAAGGGTTATTTTTGTGTTTAATTAGACCGAATTTTTTTCACGATTTTTTTATGATGGAAGTTTTAAAGGTATTCAAGGTATTCTTTAAATGTTTAATTTATATATATTTTTTTACATTTAACAAAATCTTATATCTTCGGTGTAACAGGTAAGATTTGTCATGTGAAACACGTCGTCAGAGACCGAATGTTTTTTTTAAATGAAAGTAGACAATAACTTCTAAATGATTGAAAAAAAAAACAAAAAAAGCATCAATTTTCTTCAAATAACGCAACCAATTGTTATCAAACTTCAAATATGATCTACCACAGAAGGGGGTTTAAGATCACAGGGGCTTATCTACAGCGCCCTTGAGGTGATTTCTCACGAAAACGGCGCTATATAAATTAGCCAAATATTATTATTGATCTACAAAAACATAGTTTTGAGATAAACGCAAATAAAGATTGGAATCGTCATATGCTCAACAACTGTATGCCCAACTGATAAGACATGTCTTAAATGGCTGTATGTACGGGATAGAGCATCGTGTCACTAATAAATATGATTATGGTCTGTATGTGCGAGATAGAGCATCGTGTCACTTATAAATATGATTATGGCCCGTATGTACGAGATAGAGCATCGTGTCACTAATAAATATGATTATTTTCCGTATGTGCGAGATAGAGCATCGTGTCACTAGTAAATATGATTATGGTCTGTATGTGCGAGATAGAGCATCGTATCACTAATAAATATGATTATGGTCTGTATGTGCGAGATAGAGCATCGTGTCACTAATAAATATAATTATGGCATTACCGAAACCAAGTTTAATTCAAAACTCCAATTTTTGTAGTTAGGCCCCTGTGATCCTAAGCCCAACTGTTACTTTTAATTCAGGTCTGAAAGGGTTAGGTGTCATTTTTAAAATTGGAATCAGTTGTATGAAGAATTCAGTCAAGCGATAAGGTACCTGCTTATAATAAAATAGTATTTCAAACTGGAACTGATTTGTCAAGAATCAAAAATTCAGAGCATCCCGTGATTTTAAACAGATTTTCGCAAGTCAAACATACTAATATCGGTTGTCTGTGATTTTCGTTATTCCTACTATATGAAAGTATTCACGTTCAATGAACTCAAATTAGCTTTAACTATTTAATTTTCATTTTCATAATTGGAAATGATTGTGTGAATAATCATTTCAGACCTAATCAGAAAATTATTTTAAAATTTGAATTATAATATCCCGTGATTTTTGTCGGCTCTGCGCTAGTAGGATTATAATGATTGGCTATTTACACATTCGACTAGCACGTTGTCTGGCCGAGTGATGTGGGTAGATGAATGAAAACTAAAACGTACGTTCGATTGGCGCCCAAAGATACAAAAAAACCCAATTGAAATCAATGGACCGATAAAAGAGGATAAATATAAAAAAAAATGTTTTATCAATATCAATACTTATTGAAAAAAGATTTCTACTTTGAACGTAACTTCAAAGCAGAAATCAATTTGTTTGTTTGAAGTGGCAAAAACAATCGAAAGCTCTGATGTCATGAAATTTGATGTTTTTGTTATTGTTTATTGCATGATTTACTTTTTTCCTTTTTCTTTTAATGTCACTCTAATGGAGTCATACAGTCCCGTCTGGAGCCAGTGGGACTATGACATCCCCATATGGGGTATGTTGAGAAGCTGAAGGAAGAAGAGAAGCAGAGAGGAAGGTGGGTACGGAACCTGGATACTCAGATCTGGTCACCAAACACGGCCAAAGTCATTCATGCTACGTTTAGATTCTGAATGGTGGTCTTTAACCAGGGCAATACTGAAAGTATCTAGGTAGTATCAACCACACTGGAACAAATTATGAAGCAACACCTAATATTAAAATCAAATAAAATTTACTCGAGGTCGGGACTTGAATTGGAACCCGCGACATCCGGATTCTTAGACAAGGACCGTAATCCCTCAACGACGGAGGCCGTCAATATTGTTGTACTTTTATGTATACTTTTCGACCGCCATTCTAGGGATATGACAAAATAACAAGAACGTCATTTCAATCATGAACAATGGAGCTTAAATCATATTTATTATCAAATTTTTAGATAATAATAATGGTCAAAGCACAGATTGGAGAATTGGGTTGGAGAATCGATAAGTGGGCAGAAAGAGATAGAACTAGTGAATTATCAATAGACATCCAAATTAATAGACTTGTCCTAACATGAAATCTGGGTATCGTTTCGACGAGCTGGAGGCAAACCACGTGACCATACTTTTGACACCAGAAGGGTTCAAAAATGCTTTCAATAAACTACGACATGAGTCGTACACTGACCACATTAAGGGTTGCTAAAGTACACGGAGTGTACAAAAATGGGTATTGCTAATTTATTAAAAATCTCTTCCAATTATTGTAAATCCGTTTAAAATTGGGACTGCAGGCCGTTTCTTGATAAAATTTAGTTAATTCCCAATATATCTCAATGACGAAATACGGAAATATTATATAATAACATGTTTTCCGACATCGTGATAATACGTTCATATTTTACTAAAAGTTTATTAGGAAACCTGTGAATTCATTCTTTAAGGCCCTGCAATCCTGTTTTTATCCGGATTACGAATAATTTGAAGAGATTCTTAAAAAAAATTGCAATATTCGGAATTAGAATTTTTGTTCGTGTAAGGCAAAGGTTTGCAGCGCAGTCCATTGTGTGACTTTTCTGCACAGGATCTGAATGAATCACATAATCGTTTTTAAACGAACCGCCTGGCGTAGCGACCCTAAAAATGAGTGAGATGAGTAAATTATAACACATTTGTAAAAGTGTCTAACTAAATAGTGTAACAAAATATTCAATTTTGGAAACAAGCCCAATCTTTTGTTTACCCGATTGGTAGTAAAGTTTTTTACGCAGCCAGCAATTTGTAAAAATGACTACTAATTTGAAAGCAGATTTTGTTTTTGTGATGTATGGTAATAAGTTGAGTATTTGAGCGATAGATGGCGCTAGTCATAAAACTTACTTCAGAGTCCGTCAGATGTCGCTAGAGTGTAACAGATTTATTTATTTTATTTATTTATTTATTTATTGTTTGTTTGTAAATATTACATAATACAATTAATGAACTTAAAATGTCCAACTAGGCGATTGCCCGTTTTAGGACATTCCAATATGATAATGTTTTTACATGTAAAATTATAGTAAATTATAGTGTTGACTATTCTGTTGTTAAAAAAAATACATATGTATATTCATATTCTAGAATACTTTCAGTTATATCACGACATATTTTACTATTGTTTAGCTGACATAATAAACTAAAGAAATATTAATAGATAAAAACAAGAAAATGAATTTGAAAATGAAACTGAATTGAAGAAATTCTGTTGGTAAAGTAATACAAATGTATATTCATAATCTAGTATACTTTCAGTTATACCACGACATTTTTTTTTTTTTTTTTTTACTATTGTTTAGCTGATATAATCAACTAAAGAAATATTAAAAGATAAAACAAGGAAATGAAAAATAACAAAAAATAAAAAATGAAAGTAAAGAAGGAACTTTTCCTTTAAGGAAAAATATCACGAAGAATTGAACAATTTTCGAACTTTCTTTATGTAAAAATACAGTTCCTGTAATGCTAATATAATACCAATATAAGTTAAAATGTAAAGAAGAATGTAAAGAAAACAAAATTTACAATTTAACTACTGTTTTTTAGCATATTCTCGCATTCAGCTCTCCCCAAGACCAGAAGCCAATTGTTTACCTGCATACGCAGAATATTAGTACTCTTTGCCTTCCATGCATCAGATATGAGATTGAGCAGTTTAGGGCCTAAGTATGAGAATTGTCTCTGTGCTAAAGATGAGGAAGTGGTGGGCGGAACTGTTGGGTTTTTTTTTGCATGTCTTGTATTATGACAGTGGTTTACGGAAGCTAAGTAGTGCCTCTGTTTTTGAGTATGTAATATGATTTTCCTCATATATAATTGTCTTACATCAAGAACACGAAACTCTGCGAAAAATGAATCGCTGGGGTACCTGAAAGGTTTTTTCAGTATGACTCTTATAAGCGATTTCTGGGATTTAGCTAAGGGATCGAGTATGGTTTTAGCACAACCTCCCCAACCTAAGGAAGCATAGTCTAGTATGGAATTGCACATTGCAAAGTAAATTCGTTTCAAATCATTTAGACATAGAATATTTCTTATTGCTATAAACAGATGTGTAAGTTTCCTGACCTTTGTGGAAGTAAAGGCTATGTGTTTGTCCCATCTCAGAAATTTATCAATGATAATTCCTAGGTATCTTGTATTGTCCACACATTCTAAGGTATTGCATTTACATGTAATAGTGTCGTAACAATGGTGTATTCTAATGTTAATAATTTCTTGTGGTTGACCCGCTTGAGTTGAACTGAAGCAGATGAATTTCGTTTTCTCCGAGTTTAGAGTGAGGAGATTACTATCTAGCCACTGTTTAACTTTGTTTATGCCAAATTCAGCTTTAATGCAAGACTCATTCCAGGTTTTGCCTTCGAATAAAAGTACTGTATCGTCAGCAAATGTAATAATGTGGTCTGCAAATGAAGTATTACATAAGTCATTTATATAAACATTAAACAATATGGGACCTAGTGTACTTCCTTGCGGTACGCCATATTTAATATTGGCTGGATCACTTAGAGTACCGTAAATATCCACTCTTTGGCTCCTGTTTTCTAGGTAACTAACAAACCACTTGAAAATTTGACCCTGTATCCCAATTCGCTGTAGTTTATTCAGCAGAATTTTGTGCGAGATAGTGTCGAACGCTTTAGCTAGATCTAAAAAAAGTGCAATGCATTTATTACCTTTATCTAGATTATTAGAGATGATTTTTGTCAAATTAGCGATGGCGTTTTCAGTGCTTAAACCTTTGCGAAAGCCGAATTGTCTACTAGAAAGGATGTTGTTATTTTCGAGATAAAGGATGAGACGGTTCTTTACAATTTTCTCCATAATTTTAGAGACAGAGTTGAGCAAGGAAACAGGCCGGTAATTATGTATCAGTGATTTGTCCCCACTTTTATGCAGTAAAATGACGATTGACTGCTTTAAATGGTTAGGGAATTTCCCTGATTTAAAGCTTAGATTCGCAATGAACGCAATCGGTATGGCTATGTATACTTTAATGATTTTTAGAAGATTTGATGAAATCTTATCGGGACCACATGCTTTTGATGACTTAAGGTCGTCAATTATCTTCATGACTTCGTTAGTTGAAGTTGTGATTGAGTCTATTTTGTGACCGATCCTAGGGATAGTTAAATTGGCGAGAGCGGTTTCTGATTTCTTACACTTATCGAGAATTTTTTCGCAAGTGTGTCACCCACAGATGAAAAGTAACTGTTTGCAAAGTTTGCCATATCTTTGGGGACTTCAGAGTTTGATGTGTTAATGTATAGCGATTTTATTTCAGAAGATTTATTGATTTTGGATTTGGTTATGTTGCGAAAGGTATCCCAAAAACGTTTTGGATTGCAGTTGTTTTCGTAAATAAGTTTTTTATAATAATTTTCTTTCGCCGATGTAATTAATTTCTTACACAAATTCCTATATTTTTTATAATAACATTGTAATATCAAATTCTCAGGATATGTTTTTGCCTTTTCATGAAGATGATTTCTTCTGTGAATCGATTTAACTAGCCCCAGGGTGATCCATGGTGTGAATTTAATTTGTTTATTAGATACGGTTATATTACTTGTGTGTTTTGATATATACTCGTGTAGTTTGATAATAAATTCTTTCATTGCTAAGTCAGTATCTGATTTATCTAGAACATTTAGCCAGTTTTCTGCGCTCAAGTCCTCAATTAACTTGTTGAAATTAGTTTTAGCAACGTATTTAATTTTCGAAGAAGTGGGAGGCTTGTTTTTAAGACAAAGAGATGTTGTATAGTGGTCTGAAATAGTTGAGTGTATAACAAAAGTGTCAATAAAGTTAATATTTTTTACATTGATGTGATCAAGACAGGATTTACTCGAGCCCTGTTCACGAGTAAAGCTGTTAATAGTCTGTGTGAAACCATTTTCCGTGAGTAGACATAGATAATCGATTGATTGACGGTGGTAGTCAGGGATAGTGTTAATGTTTAAATCTCCCATTATAATTTGCTGTTCAAATTTTTTCGCATTGTTTAAAATTGCTTGCAATGAAGAAAGGAAGGGGTCAATATTGATGAAGGAAGGAGATCTGTAAATGGCAAATATGCATATGTTATTATTCAATACTATTTTCATACAGTTTGATTGTGCTTAAGTAATTTCTTCTACATGAGCTTTAATTCCGTCCTTGATGTAGATAACAATTCCTAAGATGCTTGTGAGGTTAAAGTGAACAGTGAAGGGAACAAGCTTCTCGAACCAGTGAATTACCAACCCTCAGGTAATAAACAGTGTAGTTAAATCCAGACCTATTTATTGTAACGTAAATAAACACAATTATAAGTAGCAGCTTTTACTTTAAACAAAGAGTTCCCAACACCTAAATCTGCATAGTAAGGCACAGATATAACAATTTTCGAAGACTGAATAGTGATATTACGAGAGTTGCCTATATTTATACTGTCAGATTCATTAAAACAAAGAATGTATCTGCAGGAGTTCCACAAGGTTCCATATTGGGACCTACACTATATGTAATTTATGTAACTATAATGAAAAAACTTTTCTCTTTTGTTAAACATTTTGTATTCGCAGATGACACGGCATTGGTCATATCACATAAAGATCTAAAAATTGCAATTTAACTCATGCAAATTGACTTAAATCAACTTTGTAAATGGTAACATGATGCAGGACTATTAATAAATGCTAAAAAAGCAAAGTTATGCATATCAGATCACCTAGTGCCAGATTTCAATTTAATCATAATATTATTTCTCATAATTTTAATTGCTTCCATAAAAATATCCCGACTAATTGTAAATGTGAAAGCTTAGAATTAATTACGGAATATGTCTATCTTGGTGTTACAGTAGATTGCTTTTTCAAATGGGACAAACATATTTTTTAAAAAACCTGTAAAAGACGCAGATCAATTGCTGGCAGAATTCAATTGGCTTAGCAGGACTTGTTTGTTGATATGTACTAACTATTTATTCAAAAAATAAATAAAAATAAAAAATATTGACAAATCGCATAAAAGGCGCCGCGCTCCGCACAACTTGGTTTGTTCCCCTTTCTCTGATTGGCTGGTCTACCAATTTAAATATCTATGGAATAATCACACTAATAAATAAGATATAATTAGTATCTAATTATTATTATAGCGTTCTTGTTGCGATGTTTGTTATAATTTATAAAAGGGAAAGTGGAGAAGAAGATTGCATGTACCAACGCAGGTTGATTAATGTTCTTACCTGAACTTTTAAGTGGGTTTCGGTTGTATTATTAAATAATTTAAAATGCTGTACGAACAATGCTGGCACACACTATCCACATTTTTATATAACTCATCTCTCATCGCGAGAGTGTGAGAAATTATAACTTTTTATTGGTCTTTGTTCATTGTACAGACAATAGATCAAAAAAAGTCAACAGATTTCTTTCACAAGTTCCTACCCCCAAGTAACTCTTTCACAAGTTCCTACCCCAAGTAACTCTTTTTCAGTTTTCGAATTTCCAGAACAATTTCAATCTTCTAGAGCCAATGTTTTTTATTAGGTGCAGTGTTTCCAAGTATTATTGCAAGATCTTACTTATTTATTCTTACTACAGAGTGGTGGAGAAAGACAACCATAAGGAATAGAAATGTGGCTTGAAATGGTAATAGACGTAATGCAACGCCAACTCAATATTCCAAGTGTGTGGCAACGTTTGGTCTATAATACCCTAGTTCAGGGTTTTCCAATAAGAGGTGTTATTTTGATATTCAATCGTAAAAGATCAATGGTTTCGTTGCTTGTTGAAAATAAACGTTGTCCAGATCAATACCATCCAATTCCGCCCATAAAAAATCATTAATCATCTCTCGATAGCGCAATCCATTCACCGTAACTGTTGTTCCAGCCTCATTTTCGAAAAAGTAAGGTCCAATGACTCCGCCGGACCATAAACCGCACCAAACAGTCACACATTGAGGATAGAGAGGCTTTTCAACAATAACTCTTGGGTTTTCTGAGCCCCAGATGCGACAATTTTGCTTGTTGACGAAGCCACCGAGGTGGAAATGGGCCTCATCACTCAAGATGATTTGCATTTGATTCCCTCAAGTGAATTTTAATAATTTCACTTAATTTTAAGTGCGTATCGTTCCATTTTTATTAATGGCGTAGTTTCTACTTGTCAAATGTCAAAAAATTACAGCTTCGAAAGTAACATCTACCGAAATAGCGAGGTATTCAAAATAACACCTCTTATATACAAGGTAAAAATAAAATGTTACCAAATTATATGTTAAAAAGTGTTCCTATTAATAGTACAGTCCATGGCTATTCTATGAGAAGTTGCAACGATTTAAGGCTTCCTAAGAAGAATTTATCGGCAACCCAAAACAATATTTATTATAAACGATTCAAAGTGTTCAATGAACTCCCTTTAAATGTTAAGGAAGTCAAAAGTCTTGCAATTTTTCGTGGGTTATGTCTCAATGTTGTGAATTCCAAATATTAGTACGTGGGTGATGGAATATTTTTGTAGTAGTTTTAGAATAGATGTACACTAGATATAAAATGAATATAACGTATTTTTCAAACTTCCTCCATAACATATCCTTCCCTCTACTCCATTCAATCTGAACATATCCCATTTGGGAATGCCGTAGACCCACTGGTTGCAGACAATGTAAAAATATCATCATTATCGTTTGCTAGGCATTACAAAATCTTATTCAAAGTGCTGGTAAAGTGCGCTAACTTCGGCAGGTTTAACTACGCGATAGTACAAGTAAATAAGATAAATGAATATATTATTAATAATTTTTTTCGAAATTCCAACGTTTTAAGGCAGTTTTGAGGTTAAAAAAATTTCTTGTGAGCGAAAACATATATTCTTCTATGGAAAAATATTTTTGTATCGGGAAAAAAGCTTGGAATTTCGAAGAAAGATATTTTTCTTTTTTACTTCTACCATTGTGTAAAATCACCTCCCGAAATTAGCGCACTTTACACCCAGATACCCTGTATAGTAAGTTATAAAACAGAAAAGTTCGAAGACCCCACATTCCGAATATCTATCCGTTTATAACATACTTTCCTTGGACACTTTTGGGAAATTTAAGCTCTTAAAAATATATTTGTTATTTTTGAAGATAAGCTCTAAAAATTATAAAAAATACATTTGGTTCTGTTATTTAACATGTTACAGGTGTGAAAATTCACATTGCTTCTTTGAATGCTACTTAATACATTTGCGAAGCGATTTATGCTCTATTTTAAAAGAAAGACAAACATCCACGTGTTACAAATAACCTGACAATATCTGAAAATCTTCTACTACCATTACAGTAAGCAGAATGTGTTGTGATGGAGGATAGCACAGAATTAAATGCATGCACACATGCAGTCGCAAAATTAAACTCACGACGCCTGGGTGAGACCCAAACGCGATGCCAACAAATATAATATTTAAATCTTTGGCGAATCCGGGTAGTAACTACTAGTGAACGATAGAATAAAATTTCAATGGCTTATTTGTATTTTTTAAAGTTTCATAGGTAATTGCATCAACAAGATTTCGAAGAAGGAAAATAAATAGCAAAAAAAAAATTACATAAAAAATGTTCAGCTGTAAATTTGATCTACTTCGAGTAGATTCAATTTACGAGTAACAGTTAGATACCTATCGAAATATTTACTTTTTCTTTCGTAGGTAGGTACTTAATCATTCAAATAATGTACTTATCCCCGGCTAAGTATCTAGCCAATCATTTTAGCAGTAGGTACGTTTCACCTCGTAGCGATATTCAAGTCATAATTATTTGTGAAATTTCTAGTAACCTTAATAACATGAATAAGGCTAAACGTGATATGAAATTTTACTATTGAAGAAAAGTATCGATCCGTTCGCTCTGCAGCCGAATGCCCAGAATTATAATAACGCAAGTCAATGTGTATTAGCATCTAAACGGAGAGTAAAAAAAATATGATTAGAAAGTAAATACACAGAATAGTACTTATTCATCGAGAAGATAATATTAATAAATCTTGTTTTATGGTATATATTATTTAGTTATAAAATTTAACATTTAATATCTAGTGTACATCTATTCTAAAACTACTATAAAAATATTCTATTACCTACGTACTAATATTTGGACTTCACAACATTGAGACATAACCCACGAAAAACTGCAAGACTTTCGGCTTCCTTAACATTTAAAGGACGATTAATTAATTAATTAATTTGATTTAATTTAAGCATGAAACAGAACAAGACACAAAATAAAAAAAATGTATCGGTCTCAACTGGGAATCGAACCAAGGATCTCTGGCTCACGGATACAACGCCTGAATCTACTCGATCATTTCGACCTAATTTTTAAATACATCTATTTGTATTCCACTTTTGTTTTCGGTAAGGAATGAATGCAAATCTCGGAAGCGGAAATTAACCCACTTCCCGACATTCGATCGAGCTGAAACTCGAAAGATAGACTTGTTGTCACTCAAAATGCATTCCATCAATCAAATTCGTGGTGGCAAACACGTACACACACACGTTAATACAAATAATTACATTTTGCATGTTGCATTAACCAGTAATGTTTCCACGTGAAGTTCATGTTACATACAAAAAATAGCTGAGATATCTTAGATATCTTACACACCTTAATGAAAATAACTGAGATATCTTAGACATCTTACACAGCTTAGTGAAAATAATTGAGATATCTTAGATATCTTACACACCTTAATAAAAATAACTGAGATATCTTAGATTTTTAACACACCTTAATGAAAATAACTGAGATATCTTAGATATCTTACACACCTTAATGAAAATAACTGAGATATCTTAGATATCTTACACAGCTTAGTGAAAATAACTGAGATATGTTAGATATCTTACACACCTTAATGAAAATAACTGAGATATCTTAGATATCTTACACAGCTTAGTGAAAATAACTGAGATATCTTAGATATCTTACACACCTTAATGAAAATAACTGAGATATCTTAGATATCTTACACAGCTTAGTGAAAATAACTGAGATATCTTTGATATATCAGTGGGACGTGTGAAAGATGGTGACCGGATAAATCATCACAATGATAATTCATCACATCTTTAAAAAGTTATATGAAGTCATGAAAAGTGATAAATCAAAAACTTTTTTAACTGGGTTAAGTAGGTTAGGTTAGGTTAGGATAAAAAAAAAATCATCGTTTCTAATGACTTTATATAACTTTTTAAAAGTGTGTTGAATTGTCACTGTGTTGAGTTATCATGGAACCGTGAAAGATATCTCAAAAAATGGCGCTGAATGGTCGTTTGATGACAATGTTATATTTGAATTTCTGTGAAACAACTGGCCCAAAATAACGAATGGGATGATATAATTGGAATGAAATTTCAAAGACAAACCTTTAAATTTTGTTTTTAAATAAACTTGCTTCTTTTCAAGCATGATTTTATTTTTCTATTCAACGTACCTACACAAAATTGGAATGGTGCTGTATCTGAACTTGAAAATACCCACAAGCGGCAGTCACCGCCTCGCCCGTACAATGTACAATCACAATCAATGCGTGCATTGAATTATTCATACAATCATTTCAGTTCAAGTTTCTATATTCAAATGATTTAGCCCTTAGCTGACTTGTCTGCAGTCAAGTTCATAGCTCCAATTTCAACAAATTATTGTTAACATAATTGGATCCGGTTATAATTTTTATCAATCATTTACGTTTTATAAATAAGCTTTTTAATACTAATATAAACATACTAAATTCGGTTGTCGGTGCGTGATTTGAAATATAGAATTCTTGCGTAATTCGTAAAAAATTGTAAACTGAACTATGTCCAGTGGACATGCTCTCGTTCATATAGGTAGGTATTTCATGCGTACATGGAGAGAACATAGTGATATAAAATATTGTTAATATATTAAAAATGGTGACCGGATAAATCATCAAAATGATAATTCATCACATCTTTAAAAAGTTATATGAAGTCATGGAAAGTGATGAAACAAAAACTTTATTAACTGGGTTAAGTAGGTTAGGTTAGGTTAAAAATTTTATTTTTTTCATCTTTTTTAATGACTTTTTTAATTGTGTTGAATAAGTCAATGTGTTGAGTTAGCATGGAACCATTAAAAATCTGGTCTAATTATTCGTTTTCTTGTAAAAAACGGCATTGCAAGCCTACAGCCTACAACGAATGGATTGACAAATTTCGTAACAAACTATCAGCAAAGCATGAATGTTATAAGGAAGTCGGAACACGTGTTCTCAAAAATTATAGTACTTTCACATCTCGTCCATTATATTTATCAGGACAAGGCCACCTGCGTGAACACGTGTTCAGATATATTCTGAATGACAGTCACATTTTTAACACATTTTCTTATTACTCATTTTTCTCCATGTACATTTATATCCTTTGACTGGCTCTCCTTTTCATAAAAGGTGCAACATTTTTTGTACGATTAGTTTGAACATAACGGGTATTATATTTTTATAATGTCATTGGATAGGTGTCATAATTTTTCAAGTTACCGAGGTAAATATTTTTTTAAATTCTACAATAACAATATTCCGTGATTTACAACGGGTATGCGCTAGTTTAATGTAATAATGTTGTCCCCGTTGTATTAGACCGTAAAATCATGGTTTTAGGTGTTTTAGGTTTTTTTTTTGGGGTTTTCAAGGCCAATTCTATTGAACCGTTTTGCAAATACCATTTTCATATGTGGATGTGATCAGCAAATATCATATTTGGCATGATCGTGTCATGTAAATATCAAAAAGGTATACAAACATAAATTCAGTTCTAAATTTTGTTAGAAACACACTCTAACAAAATCATACACCTCTTAGTAAATCTTTGTTTGTAAGTAACATTATTTTAGCAACAAAATTTTTTAATAATTTAGATGAGATTTACTCCAAACTTTGTCCGAGATTTGGATTGGAACAAACTGTATTACGTATTGTCTTATTTTACAGTTATGGATATTTAAAAGCTCCGTAGTTCACAATTGAAACGAAAATTCCTAAACTGACCTTGAAATTCCAGACAGAAAAATGTGTGCAAATGTCATGATGCCAAAACTCACCGTTAAAAACTTTACCTTGTTTTTCATGAGTTCTTGAATTGTTCTTGTAATTGTAATTTTAATTGTACTTCTTTTTGTGGCTTCTCCAATCGGAGGTTGGCCATTATTAAGCTAATTGCAAACATCAACAAATAATTAAATTATCGTCAAATGCATACATGACATTCAAATAATCTTATAAAACAATACCTTCGTTTCTGGATTCTTGTTAGTCTGCAGTCGCCTCTCCGCCGGCACTGGAACCACGCAGAAAGGCTTGTCTCCCACTTTATAAGGAAGCACTTGACACAACACCGACCTCTTCACGCCTTCCACTTGTGTCATCACGTCGGGTATCAGATCTGGTTTGTTCCCAGACGTTTTCTCATTGCTTTCGTTGCTACCACCATCGCCAGAAACGTGTTTAGAAACCTCAGATTTCTTCGCAAACTTCACTTCTTCGCTCAATCTCATGTCTTCCATGATTTTAAAATCGAATTTCTCTCCATACTCTGGCGACTTGTCCAGCAATTGTTCGCTTTCATTGGACACATGACCAGAATCGTCACTGCAGTCGGAATGTCCTTCATAGGTCTTATCTTCAGGACTTGATGCCAAAGGCTTATTGATGATATTTTCATTGCTGAAATGATCAAGTTCCACTTTGGGTTCATCAAGATTCCGAGCGCTTTTTATTTCCGCAGTATTCACTTTCCTTTTCGATGGCAGAGTGAGGTTGCTATTCGAATTGACGTTTGTAACACACGGCAAATTGTTATTCTGCGAAGGTTGGAGGATTTTGTTGTTGGAGAGCTGCACGATTTCTGGCCTCGACTCTTTAACACGTTGCATTTCTATTTTGCTGATGATGCTCTTGACAGGAGAAAGCGGTGAATCTTCAATCACCGACTCACTTTTCAACAATTTTTTTTCAACAGCGGTGACTCCAGGATTGACCTGTTTTTTCTGCTGTATTCGTGCGCGTACTTTATAAATTTCGTTGAATTCATTTGAGTTTCTGTGAATCAAGTTAACGTTGCCTTTTTTGTCAGCAGATTTAGATTTGGTATCTGGAGCAGTCTTTTTTACTGACTTGTTGCCACTTTCTTCCCGCGTTGGTTTGGGTGCCTGTCCGCTTCCACTGTCCTTGGAGTGATCTACAGAAGTTAGATCACCAGGAGTGGAATTGAAAAGAGCTCTGGTAGAAGAGAACCTGCTCTGGGGAGCAGCCTGACCTCTGACTACCGGTATCTTGCTTGAAGATCCACTGAGAGAGGTGCTAGACTTTGTTTTTGAGAGCGGTTTGTTGGAAAGAGGGGCCTTGTTTAAATCGCAGACACTCTTTGCCTTGTGTACTCTAGCTCTTGTCAAATCTATATTATCACTAGTTTTGGACTTAACTAAGGAGGCGGGTTTGGCGATATTTCCATTAGCTCGCGGCGTCTTGGATTTTTTATGTGGATCGCTGACTCTCCGTTCAGATTTTTTTGATTTTCCGGTTGTTGGAACCGCAGGGGAAACAGGCAAGTTTGACAAGGTTTTCTTTAAGATTCTGGTTTTCACATCTAGTTTGGCAAGATCGCACGTTTTCGCAGCATTGTCGCCAACCGACATGGCCTTCTCCACACCTTTAGCAGATATTGTGTACGTATTGTATTTACTGGAATTCTTGCCCAGCACGGCACTTGTGGGAAATGGCGCAAAGGTGGGAATCTTCGAGTTGAGGTGCATTTCTTCCATGTCGTTTAAATTCCACAAACTCTTTGTTTTGTCCAGGGGTCTGTGCCCGGTATCACTTTCACTGTCTTTGAACGATTTTGAATCAGATATAGATTTTTTCAGAATGCATCGAGATTCTATGATACTGCAGGTTTTGGCTTTTTGTAACTTAGGCGGAACAAATGGGATGCTGTTCCCCGGGGAACTCGAGAACTCTGAGAGTATTTTATCGAAGGTTTCCAAGGCTTTAGACAACTTCGCGTCGTTCTGCGCACTGAGACTACCGCCCGTTTTGACGATCTTTTCACGATTGTCTTCTACTTTGATGATTAGAACGTTTTTCCCATCGGGTCGGTCCAAACTGACGGAATTTCGAGAGACTTTCTTTCCTGGGAGTTTGGTTGCCTCATGCTTATCTTTGAGCTCGATGTTCTCATAAATGTGCTTATCGTAATCTTTATCTTTCTTAACGATCTTTTGGGCTTTTTCTTTGGCAGCCACGTGAACCACGCTGATGTGTGAGAGGAATTTCTGTACGGCGCTTTGGTTGATTTTGATAGTCAACCCTCCATCTTCTGTTGGGTCTGGAGTCTTCTCCGCTTTTTTCTTCAGCGCCGAGAAACCCCGGGACTTCTTCTGGTGCCCGGGAGAGTCTTGGTTGCTGACACTGAAGTTCTTGTAGAACTTCTGCATGCCACTGAGAGGAACTCTTGAATTTGCTGCACCCTGTTGCTGTTGCAGAACACTTTTCACTGTCGCTTGGGGCATGTTCTTAGGTTCTTGTTCATATCAAATAGTAACTTCACATAGTTTTACATTTCTCACAGTTATTAGCACCTTTTTGTAAAAACAAGTTATATTAAATCATTTTCAATCTTGGGCAATTCAATTCGATTCGAGTAAACTAATTAAACGACATGAATATATGAAGGAGCAACAGACCGATGAAACCATATTTCTTTCAACGAATTTACGACTTCGCCAACACACGGAAGTCATTGAATTAAATTTAATAACATTTAAGAAATCATCATTTTAAATGGTGGCCAAATAACATTTGCTACATTCATATGAGAGGATACATTAACGATATGGTAAAACCATAAAGTATTTTAAAAACTGCGGGCGTATTTTGCTTCTTCATCACGATCACTTTCACTCAGCAAAAATAATAAAACTAATTGCATTTTTTACATCTGTATTCAATTCCATTTGGTAATAATCATTTTCGTAATAAAAATTATTGAAGTGTCGAAATTAACATGAATTCAATCAGTTCAATGAATTATTCAGTTTTGCTGTTATTGCAAAATAAATTACAAATAATACATAATTTATTTACCAATATTAGTCAGTGTTTTACTTCATGCCTCGTCAGCGAAAATTTACTATTATAGAGATAAAATTAATTAAGAATAATGATCAACACTTTCCCAATACAGTATATTTAAACAAGGCGGTGCTTTGCAGAAAAAGCTCTGATGCTGTGAATTTGCAACCCAGGACTCAATCACCGGTGACATCATTATTAAAAATACTAACTTCGATTGTGATTGTGTCTGTAACTACGGTTCAATGAACTCTACAACTTGGATTTGATTTGAATTTAAGTGACATTTTCAAAATTGTAAATGATCGTGGGAACAAATTAGAGAAGCGTTAAAGAAGGTACCTACCTAAAATAATTTGATTTTAATTAATTAATTAATAATTGTGTGTTTGAAATATGCATTTCTTTTGTGTAAACTTGACAGTTGTTTTAATTTTCTAAAAGTTTACTTACGGTGTTCATTCGAAAGATAAATTTGTAATCGTCTCAGAAATTTATAAATTAAAATTAATATATATATATATATATATATTTTTTTAAAATTAATATTTATATTATAAATACGTCGAGCTTCACAAATCCTAAAATTATATCCCGTGATTTTGCGTTATACTTACTAATAACACAGAATATAATACTAGCATTAATAAGAACTGTTCGACTAAAACCGTATCGATATTAATGGCATTTACAGCAAGTAATTCGTGGAAATACATGAAACAAAGAAATTCATATAGCTCTTTTATTAATTTTACGAGTCTAGTACTTGGGGCGATTCAATTTTACAACACATTTCTCCTTTATATTTTCGTTTGTTCAAAATTTTAAATCTCTGAAAGTTCTTGACCGATTGCTTTGAAAATTTGACACAACTTTGCATTCGAATACGCGTGTGTTTTTATATACCTACATCAGAGATGTGCAAAATGGGTACCCAAAACCATTTGAAATGCAAAATGGAAATGGGTCAAAAGTTTTCCATTTGAAAATGCAAAATGCAAAATGGTTTTTAGAAAAGCATTTCAAATGCAAAATACCTATTTTCAAAATGCATTGAAAATGCAAAATGGTTTCTCAGGTCAAACAATTAAAATAATTATAGAATTTTTTCATTTAATAATGGACATCAATGTAGAACAAACATATTACATGATGGTAAATCCAAAAACACCACCACTACAGATTATGAAACCACAAAAAATTTGCGCGGGACTAATGTTGCCAACGTAAAAACATAGAAACTGCCATCTAACATTTAATATTACAGCGTCATGGCCCCATGTTTAGTATTTTTTGTAATGGTATCACTCAATTGCCAGGGCTCCTACCAGGGAGCAACTTGACAAATGGAAATTATCTCTCATAGCGAGGTTGAGGACCGACTATTTGGGCCTTATGAAAAAAAGATGAGTGGAGATAGTAGGACGAATGTTGCAAAAAGCATTTAAAATGGAAAATGCATTGAGAAAAGCATTTAAAATGCAAAATGCAAAATGGTTTTTAGAAAAGCATATAAAATGCAAAATGGAAAATACCCATTTTGCATTTTGCATTTCCATTTGAAATGGATTTATTTGAAATAAAGCACATCTCTGTATATATGTAACCTGTGATAGGTAAAAACATGCGTATTTTGAAAACCATTGCCATCTGTTGGACAAATATGTTGTTTTTTTATAAACAGCGCTATCTATTAGACATAAAAGCAACACGCGCTATTCTATTATTTATCTATCTGCACAGACAGACTGAGGTACAGCAACGCGTGGTGAGGTACAGCTAGTTATATAATAAAGTACGTTCAAAAATCTCAAAATACAATTAAATACAGAAGAATTTGCAGAAGTAATTATTTAAATTTCTGGTACCTAATATATATATACATAATTTCTCCACACGTATTATAGGGTGAGTGCCGACGATATACGGATTGGATCGCTCCAGCGAGCAAATAACGCTCATACTCAATGTGTGGCGATTGTCTTAGAGAATTATAATATTTACGAAACTAGGTGTAGGTACTTAACCAACAGTAAAACTACAACAACCAAGATTGTACTGAGAGTAATAGAATTTATTTTGTGAGACTAAGTAGGTTTACCTTACGTGCCGTTTTGATCGAGACTATGAAGTCTGAACTCGGGTTGAATTCTCAGGTGAAATTACCTAATAAATAACGCAGTATATTGAACGTGAAATAACCAATAATAACGTTCTGCAAATTAAGGAAATAAAATAGCGCACTCCACCCGCTCTTCTGTTCAAAGTGGATCAATACAAAACAAACTGTAAACAAAATTCTTGCTTGAACAATTACAATAACATATTTGCAATAGTATTACAATAACATGATATCAAAAGTAGACAATTTCAATTGCGAGCTGAATGAACATAAAAAGTTTATAAATATTATTTTTGACTAACATTTCTGATGTTGTTTACATAATTCTGTTGTGAAATTAAATTATTTTATGTACTTCCTGTCTTCTTATTATATTATAATACATATTATGTTTTTGTTTTTCTTGTATATAATTCCGTTCTTTTAATTCTGTTGAATTCTCAACAAAAGGAGGAAATACAGGGTGTCCGGGAGTAAAAAGCACTATCTACGGGATGTGATTCTACATAATGGTAGAAGAAAAAAATATAAATTTTCGAAATTCCAACATTTTTTATACAAAAACTATCTTAAAACGTTGTAATTTCGAAAAAAAATATTTATACTTATCCACTTCTAAAATCATATAGAATCACCCTCCGAAGTTAATGCACTTTACCCACGGGCAATATTTATATATTTGGTTGTATTTTTGGTAAAATGTAAAAAATTATAAAATTTTATTGTCGATTTCCCAAATAATAATAGTAAATTTATGTATCTCATGTTCAAATGTTGTATCAAAAAAATCTTGCCCTACTCTAAAAAGGTTTATCCCCGAAAATAAAGAAGAACTCGAATGCTATGTAAGTTTGTCTGCCCATTTTGATCTTAAATTTCGAATACAGAAATCTGTTTCATCACCATCATGAAATTTTCATTTAGATCAAATGGGATAAAGATATACGATGTCAGACAGCGTTGAGACAGAGCGCGTGTTAGATAATGTATTTGTATTGCCTAAACAAAAGGAAATAACTCAGTGGCAACGGTAGGTTTCTTTTAAAACGACGTGAAGGGCACTTCGATCTACTCAGTGGCTCGTCTGTATATTTCTAGTATGGGGGTTACAAAACGGTTCCGCGATAACTCAAGACAGTGACTATTCAACACACATTAAAAAAGTGATATAAAGTCATTACAAAACGATGAAAAAAAAATTAAACCTAACCTACTTAACCCAGTCAAAAAAGTTTTTGTTTCATCATTTTCCATGACTTTATATAACTTTTTAAAGACGTGATCAATTATCATTTTGATGATTTATCCGGTCACCTTACAAAACAAATAAATAAAATCTATATAATGATAATATACAGAGTGTAAAGACGTGATCAATTATCATTTTGATGATTTATCCGGTCACCTTACAAAACAAATAAATAAAATCTATATAATGATAATATACAGAGTGTGTCTGGCGGGGAGCGTGATATGGTTTTAATACAAATCTACAGATTAATTCCGAGTTTGATGAAATTGTACACACTTGATCTTCAAAACAAGTGGAAAGTCACTGTCTATATGAGCTTTCGAAAAACCACCCATCCATCGATACTTCTTGATGAAATTTTGCACACTTGACGTTCAAAACAAGAAGAAAATTTCTGTATCATTAAATATTTTATTTTTTCCCAGTTCAACAAAAAAATTTATGGTTAACCTAAAATATAGGTAGTAAACAAATTAACACAATGCAGAAGAAATCGTTTATATCCGCGTTGTGTTATTAGTATGAATGTTTCGTGTAGCAAGATCTACTGCAGGTATTCCTGGCAGTTCATACTTCACCGACTGGGCTTGACAGGCGGGTGTCCGCTTATCTGATCAGACACGCGATTCTGACGTAGGTACCTATCCACTGGCTCCGGATGACATTGATTTCATTTAACCCTTGGAATGCCAGCGAATCCACCGTGGATTATGCTCCTAGCATACTAAAATATATATATTTTTTTGGTAAACTAATGTTTTGGTAATAAATGTAATTCGCTCGAAATTAAAAAAACGTATCTAGACATTATTCTAGCTCATCGTTTCGTCACTTGTAAACATTGTTTTTTTTTTTATCTGTGAAAAAGCATGTCGCGAATTCCGTGTAAAAAATATATATTTATTTTTATAGTATTGTATTTATTTACAGGAAAATATTTGTATTAAAAATTAATAAAATACTTCGTTTTAACCACTTTTATTGTTTATTACCAACATGTTTCATGAGCAACGCTCACTTCTTCAGGGTTTTTGATAAAACTAATTACAAATAATAGACATAAACAATGGTGTCAATAGATAAAAAATAGACATAGACAATGGTGTCATTAAAAAATATGGTGTCAAGAAATAAGAATTAAAGAACATATGAAATCTTTAAATAATAACAGTTTCTCGGAGTTTGCCAACCATTTGTTGGAAACTAGTCATACTTTTAACTTCAATACTGGAATAGAATTAATACATTGTAATGTCAATGGCATCCAGTTAGATAAACTAGAAATTTTAGAGATTAGAAAGAGTGTGAACGCAAAATTGAATATTATTAACAATCAAAAATTATTTTTAAATGACCCAATATTAAACTTATTCCCTTTGTAAATTGTTCCATATTGCCTCTCTTTCCCCTATCCGTTTTATCTTTTCGTTGTTGTCATTGTTTTTGTCTATTATTTTTTAATGACACCATTGTCTATGTCTATTTTTTATCTATTGACACCATTGTTTATGTCTATTATTTGTAATTAGTTTTATCAAAAACCCTGAAGAAGTGAGCGTTGCTCATGAAACATGTTGGTAATAAACAATAAAAGTGGTTAAAACGAAGTATTTTATTAATTTTTAATTAAAATGGTGCCACAAAATAAGTTTGCTGAGTTAGAAGAAATATTTGTATTATTTTTCTTGCGAAGAACCCTTGTTTATTTTTAATAAAATTCAAGAATTTTTCGTATTTCTTCATATTTTTTTTTTTTACATTTGAGATAAAAAAAATTGTCTGAATGTAAATAGTTATCCTAGGGAAACTACATAAGACAAATATATACTATTTTTATAAATATGTAAATACAATATCTGGTGAGACGGCATAATTTACAAAACCACAATTTTCCAAAAAGCAAGTAATTTATTGCGAAACAAATTTGACATATTTTTAAACCTATAGTGAGTTTACAAGATTCTTTGCACTACTCACACTAAATATGTCAAAGGTACTTTTACAGACAATTAACTATTGTTAGCAATATTATCTACTCAAATAAAAAAAAATAAAAAAATACGACCCCCTAAATGAGGCACGCGATCTATAGATTGGTAACCTCTGCATTTAGCTAAACAATGTGGGACTTGCACTATTAGGAAAAATTATTTTTCTATAGTACTTCTCTTAAATAATTCCGGTTCCTTTTATATCTTGTTAGTAAATAATGTCCATTGATTAATAACGCATTATCGACAATCTACAGTAAGGTTACTTTTTAAACAGGTTTTAATGCGGCAGAAAAGTACTTAATTAATTATTGAATTAATCGTAATTGATTAATGCTCACTGATTACTGTTTATATAAAAAAATGCAGCTCGCGGCTCATTTCACATGCGGCGTAAATAGTACCCAACTACCGCGGGTGACCCAGTGACCTCCAGCGGAGAAAACTGTAAGTGAAAATGGAAAGGCAACAAACTCACACCACGTATTACACATAGATGCAACGGTCCAGATAAGGCTGCGTTCAGATGACGCGATTCACGTGCGTTAGCTAAAGTGTCGCTGTAAGTAAACCGTGATTGAGTGCGCAATTTCGACTGCCGTTTTTAATCCCCCGCCCTCACAATTTCTACCGATTTATAACAAGTATCTCTTTACTTTTTTTAAAGTTTTTAAGTTCCAAAAAATAAATATATTATATTGAGGATAATATCTATACATTTGTTATGCCGAAACTTTAATTATACGAAATTCCCTCGATATAAAAAAATCGCCAAAAAAACTCAGAAAATTATTAAAAACACGTTTTGTTCTGTTATAGGCATGAAAAAATTCACAGTGTATTTTCACAATTCTCGCTTTATTGTTATCGTTTATTAGGTTCCATGATAACTCAACACAGTGACAATTCAACACACTTTTAAAAAGTGATATAAAGTCATTAGAAACGATGAAATTTTTTTTTACCTAACCTAACCTACTTTACCCACTTAATAATGTTTTTGTTTCATCACTTTCCATGACTTTATATAACTTTTTAAAGATGTGATGCATTATCATTGTGATGATTTATCCGGTCACCCGTTTATTAATATCAGCGCGCTCCCTCTAACATTCGTATTTACATATCTCCCTTTCAAACAATCTTTGAACGCGTACTACGGGGCCTTAATGCTTGTGTGTTGTGCTGTTTAAACGGTACATTTTGTAAACAAAGTTAACAAAAGTTTTATTATTGATAAAATCTGACTCCATAATAATAATAATACTTGGATAGTTTTATACATAAATTTTGGTGAAAACTTTCCTCAGGGGCGGTATAAAAAGTTAGCAAATAACTAATAAATTAAGGTTTTGTGTGATTTCATTTCAAGTAGTAGCAAATATCTAGAACGGATATTATATAGTACTTTACTTATTTTTGTTTTAAATTATAAAATAAAGAGCATTAAAGATATAATTTTTTATGTTTTCAGAAGCAACTTTGACAATTATTTGTGAGATAATGGTAATTATTAAAAACATAGTTTGGTCTGTGTACTGTGCAAATATGATAAAACAAAAAATAAAATAAAAATAATTATACAAAAAAGTATTTTCATGGCCGTAAATTCAAATTACAAACGACCGATTTACGTTGAAATAATAAAAAAAAGTCGTGAATAATTTAAAAAATTTCACAAAAACAGCATTTTTTTAAGATTTTTTTTTTAAATTAAAAAAAAAATTATATTATTTGTAACAATAAGTAGGATAAGGTTATTTTTTTAACAACTACAATTAACTGCCAAAGTTGGTTCTAAAATCATCCAAAATGTAACTATTTATTGGCCCTTATTTTATAAATAAACAAAGTTGAACGTATTCGTACTAGACACATTTGCTATATTTATTATTCTGAATTGCGTTAAAAAATCGAATTTATCTGGAATCGAAGGTAATGCGAAAATATTTTTCGCACAATCTGCATTCTGACAGTTCCCTTGAGAGAATGCAAAATGTCAGAGGTTCAGGGGTTAGTAAATTAACCATGGCAGAAGAAGGGAACATGGGTCTCTTCAAGTTCACTTTTTCCTCTCCTCAGAGGCCCTGAGGGAAATTATTTTCTTTGGGGCCTCTTTCCTCAGGGCCTCCTGTGTGGTGTTAATATTAAAAAAAAAATTACGAATCATATTGAATGCGTGTATTTGGCCAGTGCTTCTTTCGATTTCATATTTCGAAAATATTGCAAATGTACAGCGCAAAGGTTAAAAAACGCTCGTTTGAAAACACGCTACCATTAACGCCTCATCTGGAAAAGGCCTTAATTCGCCTCATTGTTTGGCCATGGCGCCTCAGAATCTCACATTAGCAACAACGAGTAAGCAATGTAAAGTGTGACACACATTCCCGTGTAATGAATGGTGAACGGGCTCCCCGTAGGGACAGGCAGTGGTCACGGTTGCAGGTGAAAGCACAACATGAATTTAAGTCGATTCGAGCGCTTTAACTAACATCGTTAATGCGTTTCTTGTTATGTGTACCTGCAGTCAAATGTACCACCCAGAAGTAACGGGTGTTAGAACCAATTTGTTTTAAGATCATGTCATTAGATTTTTAATGGCGAGTAAAAAATTAACCCGTAAAAACAATTACTTTTATTATTTTATTACTATTATACATCTATTTTAAAACCTTTTTTTATTTTTTGCTGAGGATTGAACCATCCTTCATAGGGACCGGAGACAGCCGCGTTACCGACCTTGCCAGATACGGATTGTGCAGGACTGACATTTATTTCGTATATTAACTGTTGTAATGTCGCCCGATTCCCGAGAAACGCACACGCGATAAAACGACAGTTCCATAACAAAACAAAACAGTGAAAAAAGACGAAAAGCGATTTTTTATTTTTTTTTTTAACCAACTTATTACATATTTTATTTTGCTCTGTTTTGTCCGGTTATTCTATTTTTCCATGTTCCAATTGTTGTTAAGATCTAGTTCAGGTGTTAGATTTGGCAAAGATGGTAATCTATTTGAATTTCACTTTTTTTCAACATTAACTGAACAAAGATATTATAGGGTAATATCACACATTATTCTAAGCTGCAATTCATGTGATATTTGTGTTAATAACTTCATAAAATTGATATCATTATATATTCTTATCGAATCCCTTTGTGTGTTCTCAAAAGGTTGAAATGTCAGAGTTGTTTGAACGCGTCAATCATCGTAGAAGCTATCTTATTATTATAAATAGGACGTAACGACGCCACATCACACAGGAAATCTATTTTAATTGTAGACTTATTGTGTTCGTTTCAAGACGACACTGATGCAATGTCTTTAAATCTGTGATACATGATACACACTCACACAAATACACATCCAACAGCCATTTTAAACGGCAAATGTCAACATTTAAAAAGAGTTGGGGTGGGCAATATCTTCAAATTACATTTACTTTTTGGCGTGAAAACGTCTTTCGTTCGAGACTGGGCAAATTTTTTTTCTGCTCAGCTTACTTTTAAGAGCACCTCAAGATTTAAACGACGACGTACGAATAACTCATGTAACTCTTTCTGTTTCAAATTCAAAAAAATATTTATTGCACAAAAATACAGAGTACAAAGGGTATAGCTTATAGGTTACATTCTATTTCTTCCAGCTAACCCAACAAATACACATTATATTACTTAACCCAACAATTCCATGTTAACAAATGTATGTAAATAAAAAAATTAAAAAAACAGAGGTATGTAATTTATGTAAGGTATTCATTTAAGGTGTAGTGACATTTGTTTAAAAGAAATTTTTTTAGTGTTGATTTAAATTTAAGTATGTCGGTTATTTGTTTGATGCTACGTGCAAGGTTGTTATATACTTTAATGGCCATGTAGTGTGGTTTCGGAATTATAACTGCTTCATTGTCTCAGAGACTGAGTTTCAATGGTCTTATCTGACCCCCCTCTCCGCTCGATTATGTAAACCCACTAAAGAGCAACAGACAATGGTCTATTTATATAATATACACGCCCCTTGGCGCCACAACCCTTGGGCCACGATTTACATTTAAATATTTTGCAACAACAAAAGCGTTTCATAAATCTGGCGAAACTTCACCTTAAAAAATTTACAATATTTAATGAATATGTTTTCGGTCATTTTTATTGGAAAACTCTGGTTCCGTTCAGACGCTTTTTAAATCTTCTCATCCACTCATCCAATTTCCTTCCGCCGCATAACATTCTTAATTCGAAGCTTAACGCTAAATCACTATTTTGATTAATCTTTATAACGAATTGGTGTACATTACTCATACCAAAAAAATATGCTTTAGATAAATTGAAGGTTTTCCTATCGTTTCGCTCGAGTAGAACATAAATAAAATAATAAATTACTCAATAAAAAATATAAATGTACACTACAAAAAAATTAAATAGAAATGTATGAACGCGTAAATGAAACAACTTTTAAAAAATACAGTTTTATAGCTAAGATTATCTGTGATAGTTTCACTTGATTAACTTTTTTGCTTTCTTATAAAATTATTTACAAAATAAATAAAAACTAGGTTTGTGCTTGAAATCGAACGTTTCTAGACTCCGTTTGTCAAGCGATTTTAATGCCCATTACCTACAATATAAGGTATACCAAGAACTCACAAATTTTTGGCTTGTAGCTTCCCCTTAAAGGTTAGCATAGGGCGTAGTCCCAATGTGGTGTACTAAAAAATAAACAATAAAAAAACTTAAGTAATTACTAAAACAATGATAATGTTAAATAAATCATTGGCAAAGTCACCCTTGAGTTAATGAACGCTGAAAAGGCGATTATCCCGCGGCGGAAACGTTAATCTGTCACAGCATCTCGTCTCAGAACCAATCCGTAAATAGCCCCTCTGACGGCTGCATAAGTTAGACCGGAACACTAAATAATAAGCATTCTGTATTCTGTCAGTGCGGAGTGTAATTTTTATTATTTATATGTATTTTTGCAGTAATTAACTCGACTACAACAATTTCCGGCGTTGAAATTAGTAATTTTCCCAACGACTACAATACTAAAACGTAACAAAATAATCCATGGAGGCAATAAAAGAAAAGAAACGAACTTACAACCACGATATTTACTTACTACTTGTTTGTTTATGTAGCCAAATGGAGTATAATAACTCACCCATTTATTCACAACATTATAAGGTTAACTCTGATTCGATTGACAAAATACAGCACAATTTTTTAAGACGTACTCGTATCTCTAATGTCTAAATAGTTCAAAACAAAGTCGCTATCCGCATCTGTCTGTGTGCTTAGTTCTTCTAAACTATGCAACGGATGGGGTTTTCACTATCATTTTGAAAATTTCTTCCGGAAGGTTTATATATATGCATTTTATATTTATAGAAAGTTGAGAAAAGTTATGGCAATTGATTTTATTTTATGTTCCTTACCTTACATAGAGAACTGACTGAACAACATATAGTTGAACTGAACAACAATATGTGGTTATTATCATAATAGATGTACAGTTTAGGATAGTTGTAAACTAAAGTGGCGACATCTGTTATTTTGAAAAAGACCCGTCGAAGTTTTCAAACCGCATCCCCGATGAGAAAATGTCAAAAAGAAAATTTAAAGAGCTCGGAATTTTCCCATTTTCCGATCTGTTCACAGCAGCGGATCATTAGCCAGCGGGTTTTTGTCTGCTAATATTCTATTATTCAATTTGTAATTTATTTTAGCATTAATACTGATTACTGATTATGCATTATATGAATCCGAAGTCTGCCTTAGCAAGCTACTAAACATGTGCAATTGTTCGTGTAGATTCCAGCGTCAGTAGACTAAACAGTCTAACTAAACACATGCAATTGGTACTACTGGGTAGTCTGGGCGCTTGTGCAGATTTCTGGATAATTCAGTATGCCTAGCCGCCCATCGGCGCTTCTTCAACTTGCTTACTTATTACGAATATTACGATACAAATTTAATTGACTGAGCTCAGCGAAGTCCTGTTTTAACTCGACCGTTTGGTATTTCATCCGTCTATAAATTTTGTTCGTGTGTTCCGTTACCGGTTTAAGATGATGGCCATGTTATTTACTACAATTTTATCCTTCGTGAATCCGTCGTAGTCCAATCAGAATAATCAACAGGACGGCTTGTTGAATAATCAATTTGACGGCCGGCGTGGTCTAGTGGTATACGCTTTTGACTACAGATCCGAAGGTCGCGGGTTCGAACCCGGCGTGCGCAAATAAATTTTATTTGATTAATTTGTGTTATTTCACAATTAATTAATTAAAAATAATATATAGTATATTTGCGGCACGTTCCAGAGTGGAAGATACTCTCAGTATCGCCCTGGTGTAAGACCACCATTCAGAATTGAAACGTTGCTTGAAATGGCTTTAGCCGTGTTTGGTGACCAGATCTGAATAGCCAGGTACTTCCCCACCTTCCTCTTCCCCATCTCCCTCCCCTCCCCAATACCCTCAGCCTCACAACATACCCCAATTGGGGATGCCATAGTCTCACTGGCTCCAGACGGGAGCAGTTGGGACTCTTGTGCGGTAATACTGTAAAAAAAAAAAAAAAAATCAACATTATGGTAACTAACTGCCTGAAGAAAGTTTGAAAAAATAATTGTCATTGAGATAGTTACGGTTCTTTGGACAAATTGCCTAATTCCTTATTAATAAAGTATATTTTTAAATACATAAATTAGAGCAGGCATTTAAGTACCTGCTTACAAATCAAGAGGAAATTTTGGTTTGGATTTATTAAATAAGAGAAAATGAGAAACTTATTTTTTGCACGCGATGTCTTCTACTGTTCAAATAAATAATAGTGATAATAATTAATGAATCATATTGTAGTTTTAAAACAAGTCCAGGTTGTTGCAGAAATAGAAAGATAACAAAGTGTATATAAAATAATATTATATTTTACTCTTACAGAATATTTTCATATGCTGCTTTGATAGTTTAATACAGTAAACATTTCACAAGCAGTGTTAAAAAAATCACTATTAAAAAATCTTATGGTTGCGAACAAGACACAAATCCAAATATAGTGAAGAATACATAATAAAAAGCCTCACCTGTTTATCCAGTTTTATATAAATAACTCGCCAAATGATTCATACGTAAAAATCAACCTACATACCAATTTCAAGTTAATAATTAGAGTAACAACAAGAGAGTCATCATTCAACCTGGAACGATCCATAATGGAATATATTATACTGGTACCCACAGCGAACAAGTGACACGCCTCGGCATGTAAAGCGGTCATAATAATAATATGCGGCCACGAATGTGCATGGTAAAATGAGTCAGGCACAATCAGACACAGCCAGTCAAGTAGTCAGGCATTCAGTCAGTCAGGCGTGCCAAGATTGAGACGAGAGACAATAACCATGACAGGTTCATTGTCAAAGTTAAATTGTGGTTACGCGTCTGTTGATTCGCATTATTCGAAGAATTTTTTAATATTATCTTGCATCTTGGAGCTGGAAACATTAAAAATATTCTCTGACCTACTCGTACTGTAAAATAAAGTACTAAAAGAGTGTTCCCCAAGGGTGGTACATTGGTCTTCGTTTATAATGTTGACTGTGACATGGTGTTCCCTATGGATGGTACGCCACTCTACGTTGAAGTGTTAACTGCGACCTAATGTGAAATCTTCAAATATTAGACAATTTTACAAGAGGCTACCTTAAACTATATTGAAAACCATTCGTCGTTAAACGTTAACTATGACTTACCGTAAAATCTTCAAAAACTAGAGCCCTTTTATGGGAAAGCAAGAGATGAGATGGTACATATTGATCTGCGTTGAAATTTTAACTGCATCCAATACTAAACCATTCTATGTAGGAGAGTTTTAACTGAGAACGATGTTCTGTGTTAAAATTATAACTCTCTACGGATGGGAAGCCGCTTTACGTTGGAATATTGACTACCTACGGATAGGACGCCGCTTTGCATTGCAATGTTAACTTCGGTTTTTTGTCCCTACGGGCGGGACGCTGCTTTGCGTTGGAATGTTAACTACGGTCTTTTGTCACTACGGATAGGACGACGCTTTGCGTTAGAATGGTGACTGTAGTCTTTCGTCTATGGATAAGAAGCCGCTTTGCGTTGGAATGTTGACTACGGTCTTCCACCTCCATGGATAGGACGTCGCTTTGCATTGGAATGTTAACTATGGTCTTTCGTCCCTACGAAAGGGACGTATCTTTGGGTAAGAGTGTTAACTATGACCTAATTATGGCAAACCGCTCGTTTAACTTAACTGCACTCAAGCGTAAAATCTTAAAAAAAAGTATTTTGTATGGCGAACCGTGAGATTCCTGAGATAGTACGCAACTGTGCCGAAATATTAATTAAAATTAGTTTTTTGTTGCTCTCTCCAACACACAGAAACAGAAATAATAAACAAACGATTTGTTTATGTAATATTGGTCTAGTTGAAATCGCACACGGAACACGATTGGCCCACTTTGATGGTGCATAGATAAATGGGCGATAAAAACGTTGCAAGAACTATTACTAATGAATGCATAATATTAATATTATGTTAATAACGTTACAAAATATATATATTAGTCTACAAAAAAAGGAGAAATATGTTACTTTCTAATAATATTAGAAAGTACCATGGTTCTTCTTTTTTTCTATTATATTATGATAACAATAAATCGATAATTAGGTATGTAAGTCTATTTTTTGTAAATACCGCACAAGTGTCCCAGCTGCTCCCAACCGCATGGAACCAGTGAGTCTAAGGCATCAATAAATCATGCCTAAAGCCGTTTCAAGCAACGTTTCAATTCTGAATGGTGATCTTTTACCGGGGCGATACTGAGAGTTTGTACCACTCTAAAAAGGGCGCAATATTATTTTAAATTATGTAAATTGTGAAACAACACAAATAAACTAACTATACTAAGCAAACCATCACACCGTTTCCCCGCAGGGGTGGGCAGAGAGGACGGACCATATATGCTCTTGTTATTCTGACTCTTACTCTCTGACTCCGACTCAAGCATTTGGTTCACTTGATCGTGCCATGTCTTCCTCGGGCGTCCCCGACTTCTTCTACAATTCACATTCGCGTTATAATATATTCTCCACTAACACTCTTTCTTCGTTCATTCTCTCCACACGCCGAAACCAATACAAGCGTCTCTTTCTTAATTTTACTCATTACGCTTACATCAACCTTGCATTATTTCCGAGTCTCACAACACAAATGTAATTACCTAAATAAATATATAATACGTCTCGACGCCACCTAGTAAGAAATTTAGCATTTAACAATACCTTTACCAAGTTGGTTGCTTTCAGGTGAAAAGGTCAGAAAGCAATAATTGTTGAATAAAATACAAATATTTATTTAATTATTTGGCGGTTAAAAATAACCCGACGTAGCACAGTAGTTCTGTGCACCTGACCGGCAGTAAGATGGTGCGGGTTCAATCGAAACCTCCTAGATCACAAGGCTTCTAAAATGTGCTTTTTTTAATTAACTAAAACATTTTAAGATGTTTTAATAAATAAGAATAAATGGAAAAAAAATATAAAACGTTTTTTTTTGTAAAATCAAATCCCATACAAGTGTCCCGGCCTTGTGATCGAGGAGGTTTTGGTTCGATTCCCGTCGTCGGCATTTATTTTTTCTCGAAAGATTTTTTCAATTTATAATTAAATAAATAAAATTTATTTACGCGTCGGGATTTTGTCCTTATAAAGAAATCCGACAAATCCCGTGATTAAATAATAAGTATTATTTAACAATGCCGATGACACTAAGTACCGCGTATACTATTTTTAGTAAAAATAATTCTTGGAAGTATTCTATTGCGCATGCCATAAATTATAATGAACGGACGAGACGTTTCTCAGTATAGCTGACAGTGAACTTGAGGTAGGTAGGGTTGGGCGGGGCTAGTTGAACCAAGGGGCTAGTTGGGCCACGCCAATATCTTCGGAGCCGAAAGATTTACGAAGAATGCTGAACATGTTCTAGCAAGCTAGAAATGTGGGGACCGCGTCACCAAGCATTCAGTAGGCACATGGCATCCGTAGCGTGTGTACGGGGATTTTGTGTGATTTTTACTCCAAAATTAAAAAAAGACTATCGACTGCTTTTTTGAAAATAGATACCAAGGAAAAAGATACCAAGTCAAGGTAAGTCAATTTGAAATTGGTGTTTACTTAACTATATCTTGTCAATTGTAAAATTGTAATACATTTAGTGGTATATGAGTTATCCGATAAAATTTGTAATAAAACATGGGTGGGGCTAATTGAACCATTCGGTTCAACTTGCCCCATTCAGATTCCTTACTGTAATTTTATACGTAGTGCATTCATTTCACTCATCAACACATCAATAATACCGATTTTTTTAAACTTTCTAGATGCGTACACGGTATACCGACAACAGGCAAAGAGAATGTTTCTTCCAATATCAATAACAATACTGTAGCATCTACATCTAGAAGTGGTGTTTACTTTTCACCTGAAACCGTTAGACCATTTCCAAAGGAAGGGCCTAAAATCAGCTGCAAACAGCGAGGAAGAAAAGAAGAGCTGCTATTTTAACAGACACTCCTGAAAAGGATTCTCTTGCCCAAGAGCAATCTAAGAAGCAAAAGACAGGAACAGATAAGGCAAAAAAGAAGGCAACTAAGAAAAAACACGTTGTCAGACTCATCATCCGACAATTGTGAAAAATATGCTTGCATAATTTGTGATGAAATTTATTCAGAGCGTTTTCCAGGAGAAGAGTGGGCTCGTTGTCTCGCCTGTCTAAAGTGGGCACACCAAAAGTGCACATCTGGAACCATTCCAATGTACATTTGCCGATTTTATCGATTAAATAATTCATAGAAAACTTACCTGTTTTATTATAGTTACTTGTTTTTTTAGATAAAATAATCGTTGTATTACCTAATTCTGTATGCTTTCATTATTTCAATAAATTTACTTTAATATCTTAATTGGTTTTATTAAACCATGAGTGTGAATGATAATACACATATGACACTATATTGTTCAACAAGCCCCGTGGGGTGGTTCAACTAACCCCACCTATGAGGCAAGTTGAACCATTTCTCCTTCTGCGTGAAAATTAAAATATCTTGCATAAGGTCAACGTATTATATCATTTCATGAATAAAATTATGAAGCCAGATAATGAAGCTATCTAAATAAATTGAAAAAACAAAAATAACTATAAGAGTTTCGACTCTGGGGTCAAATAAGCAAAATCATGTTCAACTAGCCCCGCCCTACCCTACTAACTAGAAATGGAAAAAAAATACGCTTGATTTATAAGTTTTACGTCTATATAAAGACTTTCCTTGTATATAGATATCTGTGTTATACTAAGGTTATATATATATACGAGATTTAGAAAAACTATTCCGTACCCTTTTCCCAAATAAAAAAAAACTACTAATAAAGAACTAGAACTAACTCGATCAATTGTTTTTTAATTACAACAACAATATCTAGACTGAGTCATTTAGATTTTAGATACTCGCCTGTACCTAGATTGCATGCAGTTGGCCATACTTTGTAGATATGTTTAACTGCGCGGAATATAGTGACAAGAAGGTTATAATAACATACCTCAATAATAATAATATTTAATGTAGCATGATACTGCGTGTATTCCGTATAATTTTAATAACAAGTTTTACTTCGTGATTACTAATCTACTAAATTATTAGGTATAAAAATGTTCGTAAAAAAGCCCATATGGGCGTATAACATAAATAAATAAATTTAGCATTTATTATTCAAAATGTCAAGTCAAAAATACTTCACCAATAAATGAAGATATTATATATCTCGACGCCATCTAGTGAGAAATTTAGCACTAACAAAGCCTTTCCTACAAAAATAAAGTTGGTTGTTTACAGGTGGAAAAAATATAATAAGCAGTAATTGTTGATTGAGGTACTAGTACCTACATATTGAATCATTTGGCGGGTTGGAAATAAGCCAACATAGCTCAGTGGATACAGAGCACCTGACCGGACATGAAGGCACGGGTTCGATTCCCGTTGGCGGCAATTATTAACTATTTTAACTAATTTCATACCGTTTCTCATGCAATGATCGCTTTTAAGACGTATAATTTTTTGCTTCATCCACATTTACTCATTCGGGTATATATGTATATCATTACAATAATCTGTTTTCTTAAACAAAAACAAAAAAAATCAAGGTAAAAAATAATTTAGCAACTTCACTTCCATTCCAAGCCACGAAGCTTTTAAATAATTCGATAAGATTGAAATAATCCTGAATTTGATAAAATGAATATTATTAGGACGTTAATTTAAAACAAAATTACATAAACATCAAATAATCTTTATAATTAGGGCAGGTACCTACCAATTGATTAATTAATTATCATAATACTGGCAATAATAATTGAGCGTGCGTGGTGTTGTCACCGGGCGCCAAATTCGTACGATTTGCTGCAACCTGCGTTATTTCAAATTTGGAACGCGGCTATTTGAAATTCGGATGGCGTGTTCGATTTTTGAATGCAAAAGAAGTTCGGCATGTAAAATGAGGCAACGGCCGCTTGAGGAGTGTTTTGGTCCTGTCACCGAATATGGCTTACCAATGACGACTTAAACACCCACAGTGGAAGATATTCACAGTATCGCCATGGTGAAAGACCACCATTCAGAATCGAAACGTTGCTTGAAATGACTTTAGTCGTGTTTGTTGACCAGCTCCATCGAAGCCAGAGTCAACTTAGCCTCTCACATGGTCAGAGATGTACAAAATGGGTACCCAAAACCATTTGAAATGCAAAATGGAAATGGGTCAAAACTTTTCCATTTGAAAATGCAAAATGCAAAATGGTTTTTAGAAAAGTATTTCAAATGCAAAATGCAAAATACCTATTTTCAAAATGCATTCAAAATGCAAAATGGTTTCTCAGGTCAAACAATCAAAATAATTATAGAATATTTAAACAATTTTAATAATGGACATCAATGTAGAACATATTACATGATGTTAAATCCAAAAACACCACGACTACAGATTGTGAAACCACAAAAAAATTGCGCGGGACAAAACATAGAAACCGCTATCTAACATTTAATATTACAGCGTCATGGCCCCATGTTCAGTATTTGAATCAGTATTTTTTGTAATGGTATCACTCAATTGCCAGGGCTCCTGCCAGGGAGCAACTTGACAAATGTAAACTATCTCTCATAGCGAGGTTGAGGACCGACTGATATTTGGGGCTTATGAAAAAAAGATGAGTGGAGATAGTAGGAAGTATGTTGAAAAAAAGCATTTAAAATGGAAAATGCATTGAGAAAAGCATTTAAAATGCAAAATGGAAAATACCCATTTTTGCATTTTGCATTTCTATTTGAAATGGATTTATTTGAAATAAAGCACATCTCTGCACATGGTACATGGTACAGGTCCCGCAGATACTGCAGATAGAACAGAATTGCTGACCCGATTGCTGTACAACTCGCAAGTGCGCTTCAATGTTAAATTTAGCAGCCACCTCTGGTCTGGAGCGCCAAAATACCTGAAAAAACGCTTGTCTCTGTTTGTTTGCTTTGCGTCATTAATACCTACGTCACCGGTGCATAATCGGTAAACATGCCAAATGCGCGCTCAACATGTCACATGAGAACGGATCGCTTCTACGACTCGTTCTTGAGTTCAACAGCTCAGCAGCGGAACGATTTGCCGACCTCTATGTTTCCTACCTCCTACAACATGGGTCTATTTCTTCCTCTAATAAAAAATACCTCCACACAGCTTCAGATGACATAGGCCCTGAGGAAAATTATTTTCCTTATTATAGCCGGGTACTTCCCAAATGTCCTTCCCATTACCTTTAGCCTCACAACATACCCCAATATCGGAGATGCCGTAGTGGCACTGGCTCCAGACGGTTGGGAGAAGTTGAGAATCTTGTACGGTCACATTAAAAAAAATAAAAACTTTCCATCCGTCTCAATATTCCTATCATCTTTAAGACCCGCATCAACAGACCCAAAAGAGCCGCCCCGATCTGCCTTACTATCCGTAAAAAAATAATACAAAACAAAACGAGTGTAAATTTACCGTTATGAAATAATTTGTCAAGAAAACTCGGCCACGTTTTATTACTACAGTAACATGACAACCAGTAGTAACTACTTGCTACCGATAGCTCCGTTGAAACCTCTCCTTCTGTCACGTGCGTGTGTTCGTGAGAAAAAGGGAGAGGTTGTTACAACGGAGTTATCAACGTTACGCCTATAACCACTTGGTACTGAAACTGTTACTAAACCAAGGCAAACTCAATGGACAACAAACTGTAAAATGATCCGTTTTTTTGAGACAAGTATGCACATAATATTAAAGCGCGACGATCCAATAACTCAAATTGCAGAGCACGCATGATTTGAGTCGAATGGCGAACAGCGTGGTGATATCTGATTTAAAGAAATGATAGTCCAACGTATTATTATCACGTGCCGGCCAGCGATTCTCGAATCTCTATCAAAAATAATATCTAGAACGAAAAAGGTATGAGACTACAAAAATCGACAGATTGTTGTAGAAAAATAATTTTAATTACATTGTTTTCAGTCATTCTCGAATCTCACATATTGATACACGCGATTTTACAAAAAAAAAACTGTTTTTGGTTGTGACTCTGTTACGTAAAGGGTTTGTAATAAGGTGTGTGGATCATTCTACTTAATTTATAAATATGGTTTCGCTGTGTTAAAGTACCTTAAAATAAGTCCTACAGCTGTGTATAATATGTGAACCCTTTGATTCGTGATTTATATTGGCCACTCGACTCGGCCAGTCTAGTCTGCCCGGGCATGGTAAGTTAATTGGACCAATAACTGGACATTTAGTACCATCCATCGATATACGATGGTACCATCGCATCGCAACTTGTAACACGCGATTTAGTAACATTCACGGGGCCGAAGCAGGCAGCCTGTTCAACTAAATCGACTGTACGACCGATTAAATCATCTGTACATCCGACTAAATCTGTCGTATGGCCAAAAAAATCTACCGAATGACCGACTAAATCATCTGTATATCCGACTAAATCTGTCGTATGACCAAATAAATCTACCCTATGTCCAACTAAATCTGTAGTATGAGAAAATAAATCTACCGTATGACCGACTAAATCATCTGTATATCCGACTAAATCTGTCGTATGACCAAATAAATCTACCGTATGTCCAACTAAATCTGTCGTATGACCAAATAAATCTACCGTATGTCCAACTAAATCTGTAGTATGAGAAAATAAATCTACCGTATGACCGACTAAATCATCTGTATATCCGACTAAATCTGTCGTATGACCAAATAAATCTACCGTATGTCCAACTAAATCTGTCGTATGACCAAATAAATCTACCGTATGTCCAACTTAATCTGTCGTATGACCAAATAAATCTACCCTATGTCCAACTTAATCTGTCGTATGACCAAATAAATCTACCGTATGTCCAACTTAATCTGTCGTATGACCAAATAAATCTACCCTATGTCCAACTAAATCTGTAGTATGAGAAAATAAATCTACCGTATGACCGACTAAATCATCTGTATATCCGACTAAATCTGTCGTATGACCAAATAAATCTACCGTATGTCCAACTAAATCTGTCGTATGACCAAATAAATCTACCGTATGTCCAACTAAATCTGTCGTATGACCAAATAAATCTACCCTATGTCCAACTAAATCTGTAGTATGAGAAAATAAATCTACCGTATGACCGACTAAATCATCTGTATATCCGACTAAATCTGTCGTATGACCAAATAAATCTACCGTATGTCCAACTAAATCTGTCGTATGACCAAATAAATCTACCGTATGTCCAACTAAATCTGTCGTATGACCAAATAAATCTACCGTATGTCCAACTAAATCGCTGTATGTCAAACTATATCGACGTACGTTCAACTAAATCGATGTACGTCCAACTAAATCGATGTACGTCCAACTAAATCGATGTACGTCCAACTATATCGACCTACGTTCAACTAAATCCATGTATATGGAGAGACAATTATACGAAGAGGAAGATCGAGCATTTTTGAGCTGATTATTAAAAAGAACGGAATGACATATTTTAGGGCATATTTTTAACTTTTGACCTTTTTTAGAGAGTTTAATAATTGTAAATAAATAAAAATCATATAGCAAGGTACATGTTTCGTATTAATCAAAATAAAATAAATCGTATTTAAGCATAATTAAAATAATTGATTTTTTAAAGTCAGAAACAGATTACGACTATTGAGCTGTCGAAAAATAATACAAGACACCATAATATTGCTGGTAGCATTTCTTCAGTTGTCGATAATATATATATTTTTTAAAGGTGGAAACTCGAGTGAAACCGGTTAGTAAGTAATAGTTTTATAATAATTTCAGAAGGAAAATAATATCAGATACATTTTGAAATGTTCACGGTGAAAAGTATTGTAGTGATTATTTTTTGGTTACTATGCAGTGCTGCGCTTTCTCCTTCTTTATACAACGTTTCGGAAGCGCGACACGGCACAATGACCCAAAAAATAATAGCAATTAATGAATGATATTACAATGACAATTAATTTTGTATATTTTGCCTCCTAAGAAAGTGTTAACAAAATTCTGATTTGGTTTGACACTAACAAAAACAATTTAAACATAATCCTAACTAATACGATTAATGCGAAATTGTGTTTGTTTGTCTTTCTTTCACGTCGTACAGTGGGCTGAAAATCGCCTTTCATAGACATAGAGACTTGAATTTTCAAGGGTATTTTTTGGCTAGAAATGGATTCTGCTGATCATTACTATGCTATAAAATTTCGTATGAAGCAATTGCGTGTACAAATGAAGGAGTTATTTTTTTTTTAAGAAAAATTTGTATGGCACTGACATTAAAAATGAGGCTATATCTGGAATCATAAGGTTGGCCATTATATCCTTACACACAGATATACTACTATTTATTTGTATTTTTTAGACATACTTCGTATTGTGGCGCAACTTGTGATTTTTTTTTTAAATCCTCAAAGTTGAAAAAAACACTTTTTAATGTTGATGATTCATTTTAGTGAATAAAATCATACGTTCTTACCTCCCTGCCTTATCATTGTCTTATTTGAGCGCACGAAATGAATCGAGCAAACGGTTGTTTTGACAAGACAGACGTAATAAAATATCGAGTCTTTTGGAGATACCCGTAGGCCTCAGAGGCAAGGCAGTCGGGCACCGGACCTGCGAGCGGTCAAAGCAACCTGTACAGCCAGTACCTGTCTGCCCAATAATAACAACGGTAAATACAACAACTAAATATTGTTATGTTGCTCCGTTTAAACTGTCTTTGCTGCCGAATAATTATTGTAATACCATCTGAAAACTGTAGTAAGAACCCGTTTTTCCATTCGTGTGAAAATTGTTTATTATTTTATTTATATCACGCCTATTAAGGCTTTTACATACATATATATTTAAAAAATATTTACGAAATTGTACACGCAAATAGTGCAGGAAACGACTATTTAAAACAATTGCACAAAAATAAATAGAAAGACAAAATATCACTGAGCTTGATCTACACAGCATGCAGGCACAAAACATAGAAAATCCAAAATATTTTCTTTTCCTTTGTCGACAAAATTATTATGTGTTAGTCAAATTAAATACCTTGTCAAAATATTCCACTACCTGATGAAAAAAACTTCAATAAGATGTACTTATATATTGAAATTGATGTACTAAATATATCAACAACATCGGAGTATTTGTTTCCTAGCTGTTGAATCCGTCGCATAGGAGTGTGATATTGGGACGTTGATATAGAATTGCTACAATAATATGTTAGGTACTGTCTTGTACCTGACCTGCTTGGAGTATAAAAAGAGATTACACATAATAAAGATAAAAGATATTACATATAATGCTGGGTTGTTTCACCCTAAAACTTTAGAAAATCAAATTTTAATTTGGAATTAGTTTAATTTTATTAATGTTGGTTTAGGTTGGTGGTATCAGCGATTATATTACAACGGTAAATACAACTAAATATTATTAAATTACTCCGTTCAAACTTGCTGCCGAATTATTGTAATGCCAATCTAACCAGGTTAAGACCCGGTTGTTTAATTTGTTGTGTTGATAAGGCCGGGTTGTTTCATCATCCAACCGTGGTATAGCCACATATAAATTTTTGATTTTTTTTTGTTAGTTTTAAATGCTAACACGGGTTTAGAGTGGTAGATACTCTCAGTATCGCCCTTGAGAAAGACCACCATACAGAATCGAAAATTTGTTTAAAATAGCAAAAAAGCCGCGTTCTATGACCAGATCATAATAGCCCAAAATTTCCCTTCACTATTTTCTTCCGTCCCCACTATTTCAGCCCCAACACACCCCAATTGGGGATGTCAAAGTCCCGATGGCTCTAAACGGTTGGAACACTTGTGTGGTAACGCATAAAAAATAGGTTTTAAAAATCGACAAGTACTATTATTCTGTCTAACACGGAGAAAAATTAGTATGGCTGATTTATTGAAATCCCGTTAAAATGTGATTGCAATCCATTTCCAAAAAAAACATGTTTCAATTTAGAATATATCGAAACATGTATTCATGCAGCTGTGCTTTTCCTGATAAATATAATGATGAAATGCGACCATATTAGAATTTGTATGAACACGTGTTCCGACATCCTAATTAAATATTCGTATTTTACCGACAGTTCGTTAGGAAATCTGTCAATTCAATTGATAAAGATCTGCAGCCCGTTTTAACAGGAATACAAATAATTTGAAAAGATTTTTAATAAATTATCAATATTTATACCAGTAAATGTGTATCTTTCAGAGACGTCCTACACTACTTATTCCTTACAAGTTCCCTCGGGATAATCTAATTGAAAAAAAACAATGCTGCAAAAATAAACCAATCAATTATTGGGATGCACCTGCCTCTTCAGATCTTGTCAAAACACAGTACAGATTTCTAAAATATTGTGGAAAAAAAACAATAAAATACTATGCAATTTCCACTTAACATCTCAATGTAAAACTGCAATATTATTTAAATTTATTCTAATTCACGAGAGGCGTAAATACAATCCCTCGTCAATTTAAAATCAACCTAATTACACTGTGGGATGACGATGACCCCACCCTACACTCATAATACATTAATTGTGAAAAAAAAATCCAATTAAAAACACAATTACACATAAAAATAACAATTTAGATCGAAAGAACCCCAAAGCAGTTAAATAGTATCCCCGACTGTAAAATACTAATTTTATTTATTCCCACGCAGTTTTAAAGACTAGATGAGACCGAAATATAATGAAAATATTGTAATAGTAAATTATTATTCGTCTACGCGGTGAATACGAAAAATGTTTGTTTCAACAACGGATGAAAGAATGTGTTATCAGTGGAAAAACGGAAGACAGATTGTAGTATCAGTGTAAACAATGATGTTCATGTTTTATGGTTCATCTGAGCATTTAATATGATAATGAAACAGGGATGGAAATATAGTAGTAGTGCATTTTAAATTATCCTTTTTAAATTAAAATAATGACGAGAAATACTCAAACTAGTTTAATTTAAAAATTATTTTTGGCTAAATCAAAATACAGTTAAAACCGGTTATAAAGTGAACGTTTATAATGAAAACACGGTTTAACAGCCAAAAAAATTTACAAAGATCTAATAAAGATAAATAGAATCAATGACACTTAAGGCGATGCACTACGTCGTGTAATATTTTGAATCGAGCCGCTATCAATAACACACCTTACGTAGATGGCGATAAGGCTTAAATTCCCTCTTCACACCATCCACCTGTTTTGATTTATGCAAGAAAAAAACATGGCCAAAAAGTGCTTTTTATTTTATTTTGTGGATGTTCAGGCACAAATATTTAAATGTTTTTCGATCATTTTACAAATCACTTAATTTGCCACATTATACAATAAACCATAACCGAAAATGTGTTCGTAAGTAGGAGATTTTGAACTTTAAAGCAGTTTTCATAGGCCTATACACTATTTTTTTCTGTGCTTATAATAAGACTTTTCTAAAAAATGCTCGATTATTTCAAAGGCCAGGATGTATTCTACTCGCAGTATTTAATTAAAGCATCTGAAACATTTCTAGGCGACAAAATTTTCAAACCAAAAACACATGATTTTAAATTACTACATAGGGCATCGCCTTAACATGTTATTTTATATTATATTAGCGCAGACTCGTCAAAAATAACAAAAATTAAAAAAAAATAATTAAAAAAATATATATGCCATGGCCAAGAATACAACTCTGATTAACTGCTTGGAAGGCAGCTATGCTGACCATTACACCACCAAATATTGTAAGAATGACAGCATAAATTCATAATATTTTCAGTAATACATAAATAATTAATTATTTTTTAATGTTACTTACATTCATGACAATCGAATTTATATATTGTTTAATAATAATACCGAATAACGGCTGTAAAAAAATTGTAATAGCTAATCTAGTCAGTCCCCATATGGCGTCCCATCGTTTTGTATTTGTACTTAAAATATAATATTTCAAAGCGCAATTACTTTGGATGGAAGTAAGTAGAGAGCTTAAAATAATTGCCGTTCACATAGAAAATCTACACACAAAAAGCTGCGCAAAATTTTACGAAGTCAGAGCTCAACGTTCGAGAGTTTTTTCCTGCTACAGAGATCAGATAAAATTCATCATCAGATATCCATGAAGTAAAAAAAACATCGAAAATTTATAGAAATCTTCTCTTCTCTTCTCTAATATACTATCCTCGTCTGTCTAAACTACGCAACGGATTTTGATAGGGATTTCACTATAATTTAGAGAATTTCTTCCGGAAAGTTTGTACGTATAATAAATGCATATTATATTTAAAGAAAGTAGAGAAAAGTCGTGCAACACCGGGTACACGTCTGCTTGTTTACACCAACACAGTTGAAAACCAGTCAATTGTAACAATTCCCACCGTCATTGCCCGACTTAATTTGGTTATATTTGGAACTCTTCACGGCATAACCCAGAGAATTGGGTTATTCAGCTGACAAACTGTTTTTCCCGTGGCACTAATTCTTTGTTTATTTTCATTCCGCCCATTCAATGAACTCGCCTAAAGAAGATGCAACGGAGAATGGATTGTCAGAGGCAGATTGAAGTTTATTGATCAATAGGTCAATGTATTTTGATCTACCCGGGGTTCAACACAATTCAACAGAAACAAAACAGATGTTTGTAACAATATTGAACATTTTGATGTAACGCTTTTGTAGTTTTTGAATTGATGCAATCAATGAAAATATGAAATATGAGATCTGATTTAGTTATCGATGGGAAATACGAGAAATATTAAAATAATAACAAAGTATTTTCTAATTTTACAGGTATTTAAAATTTGAGGTAAAACTAACCTAACTATAACGATCGCGAATATTTACGAAATAAATAAAAATGTGTGCAATTACGGTAAAATACGATGATATTAATTTAACGATAATATTAAAATAATCAAGAACGTACCAAATTAGTAAAATACGAAATTGTACGCATGGGACGATGGGTTACATGATAAAACTACACAGGCGTAAATTTCACGTACCAATATTACAATGCTAGAAATAGACACGGACGAAATTACACATGAAGAGAATTTCACCTACAGGAAAAATAAACCTAACCTAACAGTGGGTGTAATTCTCTGCATGTGTAATTCCGTTTATGGGAACCCAAAACGAAAATCCTTCAAACATAGAATGAAGAAGAACACAATAAATCCGACGTGGGCGTATTTTTGATCCAAAAGTCTGATAATTCTTTGCTTAAATTTCAAATACAGAAATACGTGTCTAATGTTAATACATTAAGAAATTTTTAATACAGTTACAGTGATAGTATTAGTATTTGGGGTTCCACCACAGACATATGAATATATAGACTAGAAATTAAAGGTGAGGGGTAAAATCAACTGTTGAAGAACGAAGGGGGTAAAGCTGACTGTGATTCGTCAATAAATCAATCTGACAGTATATAGGCATCTCGCATTATAATATCACCATTTAGTTCTTAAAAGTAAAATCTGCTTTTGAATGAATAGACATTTTTACATGGGAGCGCAAATTACTCGCCACGTTATGAACAAATTTGCGAAGTCCAAATTCGGCAAAAAAAAAATTCTTCTATTTTCAGAGTCGAATATTTTGTTTACGTATTTAGTTAAGACACTTTTATAAGTGTTCATAATTTACTTCCCAGTAACAACGATGCGTATATGTTTCTACAACTGATTCATATTATACGACGTGAATAAGCTTAAAATGATGCTTACATATGGAATGTAATACGACAATTGGGTTTATTCTCTTTTTCATATATATTTTTACAAGTTTTCATATCACAAGCCACTATTTTTCCGTGTTATTTCATAAAATGCCTCGACCATAGCTCGACGCTAGTTCGAACAAGAATGATGACGTCACATTCGCAAGATTCACGGGAAGCCATACGCGAGCCCAGCCGGCTCCAATGGAACCGGTATGGGGAGTGGGGAATAATACGCTTTTAATCACTTAGGGCAGGTCTACTAATATTCATATGTCTATGGGTTCCACCATCGATCAAATGCGTTTCACCTTCTTCGTTGGTTACCTAATCAATTATCAAAACGAATGGCGTGTGCATTTTAATTTAGTCAAACTTAAATTTACAATGCCTAAACTTTACCTTTTTAATTCTAAACTTATTTTAAAAACTTTTCTATACATTTTTTGTCAAATCATTTCCAACTCTTTTTCTCTGGCACACGAATTCCAAACACAATTTATTATTTACTTATCGCACATCACACATTTGAATACTTGTTACCGTTAGTTTGAACTCTGCCTCAACATTTCACTGCTTAAAATGTAACGCAGTAGCATATTCTTATTGTAAATAATGAAAACATATATTTAACTTTGATTAGAGCAATTTCCTGCCAACTATCCCTCATACCACAAAAACAGTAAACTTTCAATGTTAATTCAAAATAAACTAGTACCTACGTCAAAAAATACACCGCGGATTTGCTAGTAGGTAGTAGTACCCCGCACTTGCCCCGATTTTATGGTGTTTTGAACCTTAAAAAATGATCATATTATACAAAAATATATTTTATTCGCTTGGCAAGAAAAGTACGAATTTCAATATTATGTTAATTTTATTCGTTAAAAAGCGTTCCTATTTTAAAAAGTCATATGGGGGGTTTTACCATCCTCTTAACAGCCGCCTATCCTTAGGATAACATATTTTAATGAATAAATACTCGTAATACACTATATTATTATATACTATAGCAAATCGTTAATCGAAACTTTACGTTACCCTACGGATAAGCTATCAAGAGATTGGGGAAATACCTCTAAGTACTGAATTTATTTATAGGAAAGCCTCATATACTATGATTTACTTCTTATTGTGAAGAACGCTAATTTAACTGGAAATATATATATATTTTTTTATATTAACTCCACACAGGAGGCCCTGAAGAAAATAATTTCCCTCAGGGCCTATGTCATCTTTGGGGATGCTGTGTGGAGGGTCTTTTTATGGAGAGGAAGGAATGAACATGGGTCTTGAAGAGTCCCATGTTGTAGGAGGGAGGAAACACAGAGGCCGGCAGTTCGTTCCACAGCCGAGCTGTTGAACTTAAGAACGAATCGTAGAAGCGATCCGTTCTCATGTGACAAATGTCAACTGTGTACAAATGTTGGGCGCGCGTTTGGCGTGTATCCTGACTACGCACCGGTGCCGAAGGGATCAATGACGCTAGTTCCTCAGAGCATCTTCCATTGTAATACCGATAGAACAAGGACAGCATACCTACCTGACGCCTGTGCTCTAAAGATTGCAGTCCGCTTGTGAAGATTGGGGAATCTATCAAACGGACCGCCCGTTTTTGCACAGAGTCAAGAGTTTTTTCAGGTATTTAGGGGCTCCGGACCAGAGATGGCTGCCAAATTCGACAGTAGGGCGCACTGAATATAACTCAAGAATAATGTCGTACGTCTTCATTATAGAATATTTTTTAGATGATAAATTTTATTTAAAAAACAATTCTCTAACTTAAAATACCCATCATGTGAAAACTTCTTGGAAGAGATATATTTTTTTATATAAATATATAAAAACATTATCTGGTAAGACGGCACAATTTACAAAAACATAATTTTGCAAAAAACAAGTAAGTTATTCCGATAATAGTGTCAGCTGGCGTACAGCGGGCGATCGTCATTTTACTCCTGGCATACCAGGATTAAGAGGAAACCAATAATCATGGAGGAACAATATTCTGTAATAGATGATGTAGTCTGTAAGATATATTCAAGGTCCATAAAATGGTACATAAACTGGGATCTAAGATGCCTCCATCAAAAGCTGATTATCGCGGTTATTACAGCAAATGCCCATAATAATTGGACACGCGTCGTGGTTGTTACGAATGCACGTAATGATATGAAGAACAACACAGTAAAAAAGGTTAGATTAGCATCTTACTCTGTTTGGTAATAGTGACTAGATCTCCATAGGAAATGGAGTGTGAGAGGCTGTGTGTGCTCTGCTAACGAGGTAAATCATTACCGGGAAATAAAAGTAATTACCTGCAGTTCAAATAAATAAAATTATTATGTATTCGTAAAAGCATTTACTCTGAGGCTTCTCCTCATAACAATACCATACATTTTAAATGTACTGTAGGAACTAATATTCGTAATTTAAGTTTGGGGCTGGCAATATTTATTTAATCGCCACACTGGAACGCATGCGCATGCGCATTTGACCGCGTTACCCGAACCAGCCAGTGCGGTTTGAAATCTTCTTAAGGCGATGCACTACGTCGTGTAATATTTTAAATTGAGCCGCTATCAATAACAACCCTTACGTAGATGGCGATAAGGTTTAAATTCCCGCCTAACACCATCCGCCTGTTTTGATTTATGCAAGAAAAAAACATGGCCAAAAAGTGCCTTTTATTTTATTTTGTGGATGTTCAGTCATAAATATTAAAAAAAATTTCGATCATTTTATAAATAACTTAATTTGCCACATTATACAATAAAATCATAACCGAAAATGGGTTCGTAAGTAGGAGATTTTGAACTTTAAAGCAGTTTTCATAGGCCTTTACAGTATTTTTTTCTGGGCTTATAAAAAGACTTATCTAAAAAATACTCGATTATTTCAAAGTCCAAGATTTATTCTACTCGCAGTATTTAATTAAACCATCTGAAACATTTCTAGGCGAACCTATTTTCAAACCAAAACACATGATTTTGCATTACTACGTATGGCATCGCCTTAATGCTGTTTCGAGTGACTTCAGGCATAATACATATTTCATACATTAATGTCCCGCGTTTCCGAAACTTTTCCGATAAAATCGCCTTGTGAATTTGAGAGTGTTGAATAAAGTTAAAATTTTGAATAATAAATCGCTTCATTTAAAACGCATCCTAATATCATCTCCGCGTCCTTTGCAATAAGCATTTATCGCCTGCACTCCACTGGCAAAGCGAAATCGGTCCAGTTTCAAAACAAAGATTTTAATCGCAATAACAAATGTCAAATAAAATAAAAATACGCGCAATTTTTCTTTAAAAATTACCACCAAAAGCATTGAAAATATTTCTCTACGTAGGTCGTAGGTAGGTACGTAGCGAGAGAAAATCTAAAGAATATTTTTTTGAACAGTAATGATTCAGTCGATTAGTTCCGATACGCTTAGAAACCGTGACCAAAATACAAAATACATTCGCCACACTTCATCACTTTTATAATAATCTTTGTTTATCTTGATTAATCGTTTGGTTTTGATCTTGAAACCAATTCACGACCAGCCATTTCTATTAGAGCTGCTAAGCGTCGCTAATTTGTATGAGAAAATTATAATATAAAACAATAATCTATAGATTTTTTTCTAATTTACTAACTCGCAGGTATTAAACGTTTCTATTTTTGACACTGTTAATTTGTGGTGGAAATTCGTGTTATTATTTATATGCTTTAAAAAGTACACGTCTGGTCCAATTATTAATTTATATTTATGATACCGACCGGTTTCACCCTGCTACAGTCACCATTTTTTTTATTATTTTATTCTTAAATATATTAGTTATTACAAAGGTATAGTATATTGTCCTCCGAGCTAGGAGTTCACCTGTGTTGTGGAGGACTTTTTCAATTGTAAAGAAATAGGTATAGTAGTAAACAATACAGTGGAGATTAGTTACACAAAGAAACAATAAAAATAAAAATTTAAAATCGATTTAACAAAAACAAATACAAATGTGAATATAACAAAATTAAATATTAAAATGATAACCACTTCCATATGTGTTTTTTGTATTCTATAAGATTAGATGTTTTATATTGTGTTAGAAGTGAATTGTATAGTTTTATAGCCTGGAATCTGTAGTGTTTTTGTCCAACGGATGTGTTGGTTTTTGGTATTAGTAGTTGGTGTGGTGTGTTGGTGTAAGTTTTAAATATGTTTAAGTTCTTGTAAAGGAAAGTTAGTATGTTTAGTTGCCTATCTGAAGATGCCATTCGTACCTTTTTTTTAAATAAAAATATTCAATTCTTTATCAATTAACTAGTTATTAAAGATGAATTTTTTTTATATGCCGGATACTTTATTACCTGTAGTTTCTATAGTTACATTGGAATTTTTTTGGTAATGTGTGCCTCACTAGGTGCTAAACCCGTGCTGAGGACCCCATTTCGTATTCTACTTTACTGCTGCATTTAATTAAAATATTTTCAATCGATCGGATTTTCAAACCAATAACATATGATTTTGCATTACAAGGCATTACTTCACCTTAATAATAAATGTATCTATTAACGCTATTTACGACTGTTGACTATTTGTCACCCAAACTTGGAAGTGTCCATAAATAAAATGATAGATAGATAAATGATAGTTAGTACTTCGTGGGAACTAGTTCGCAACCTCCAGATTTGTAGCCAAGTGCGTAACCGCTAAGCTATGGAGGCCACCTCAACAATCCACTTAACCATCGATCTTTTAATTTGGCATTTAATTGATTTTAAATTCTTACAGTACGGTTGTGTTGATTAAGCTATTTTGTAATGTAACAAAATTTATAAATGTGGAATTTTTTGTGATAACACGTATAGTTATTTTAATGTTATGCCCTACAATTTTTTCCCGGCATCTTATCAAGTGTTTTAAAAATGTTCAAATACTTCGTCGACTCGAACAATTAAAAAAATAACTCGCCCAATTGTTTTTTAATTGAATTCGAGATACAAAATTTACCAAACTGATACTTGGAGGTATTAAAAAAATCATAAATATGGACTCGCCCAAGCGTGTTTGAATTTAAGATTATTTTTTATTTGATTTAAGAAACATTCATTTATATATTTAGCATAAACAGCAATTATTTACAATATTAGACCAATAATGTACCATTAATTCTAGTCGTTGATTCAATATTTGCACCTATACAATATATTTATAAATTCCAAAGAAATATAAAGAATAAACATTATATGGAATTACAAAATGTTATAAAAACAATTAAAGACAGTAGTAATACAGTTTTCGCATGATTATAATAAAAACAATAAAATAAACACAGATGATAGGATTATTTCACAAAATAAAAAATAAGTTATCAGTTTAGTAAGTTGCATTTTATATGTTTTCAAGTTACACTTGAAAATATGTACATCTCTAGAGGCATTGTGAGTTTTACAGATACGTCGTATTAAAGAGTTTTGCGCATATTTGGCTTTACAGTGTGGTGTTCTAAATAAGTCCTTCGATGTGGTGTTGTGTTCAGGACAACGAAATGCAATATTTTCTAGCAGATATGATGAAGCAACAAGACTGTTTACGATTTTGTATAAGAATAGGGCATCAGAAATAATAATAATAGTAATATTTTAAAGATTTGTATAGCGCAGTTTTGTCACCTCGAGGAATATCTACAATTTTTTCCAAATGATAATCCAGGGGAGGAATGGTGGAAACATGATAAAGGAAGTAGATACAATCAGAAGAAGTGCATTACAGATAGACATTGTCGTCAAATTTTTAACTAAATTTACGAACCAAATTAGTGTTATCTTTATCAATATACTAAAATGAAGTCGCTACCCGTGTCTATCTGTTTGTACGCTTAGTTCTTCTAAACTACGCAACGAATTTTGGTAGTGTTTTCACTACCAACTACCAATCACTACCAATCACATCATTTAGAGAATTTCTTCCGGAAGGTTTATATACATATATATAATATATAAACATTTTATATTTTTAGAAAGTAGAGAAAAGTCTCCGAGCAAAGCCGGGTACTCGTCAGCTAGTGATTATTACATTAAGGAAAACGGTAAACCTGAAAATAAGCTGCCTTGTGGCAGCACAGCGTGACTACTTTTTACTTTACTTTAGTTGTAGGTAGAAACAAATGCGGGGCGCCGCTGTGCTGAGATACAATTCGAACGCCAATACTAATGTAGGTTGTGGGTTTGTCTGTGACTGATTGTAATTCTGGTTCATTGAACTCGAATTTGTTTTGAATTTAATTGTCTTTTTTTAAATAAGAACTGATCTGTCAAGAATTCAGACAAGCGATAAAGTACCAACATAATAATAATAATAATAATATTTGGATGATTTGTATAGCGCCGTTTTTGTGCAAATTCACCTCAAGGGCGCTGAAGTATAATATAATATTTTTTATCACAAAATAATTTTATTTCTTAATTTTACATTTTACAATTTTTGTGATTTTCCAAGCTACTATAGGCTCATGCCCGTATTATGGGAGTCGTAAGTGATTTAGATTCTATTTATGAAATATGTATTTCTTTTGTTTAAATTTCTTGGGGTTAATCTTGACAAGTAAAGTGAGATTTTGTGATTTTTCAAAGATCTACGTTTACAAATCTAACATGCAATTATCAATCCTACAATTATAATATCCCGTGATTTTAAACGCGTTTGGGTTAGTTAAAAAAAAAACAATTACATCGATTATTTCTAAATGCTATCTCGATTAATTCATAGCGTCTGCCATCAACAATAATAATTATTATCTATATTTCACGCAGGTAGGTTGTACTAAGTACAACGCTGTTTTAACGAATTCAGTACCAACGTATGTACATGAAATTAGAAATTTTATTTCACCAAAACATACACTATACAGATAACTAGGAAGTATAATATTAAAAAGCGTTGGTCATGAAGGCAAAAATAATGTACGGAGGTGAAAGCAGCAAAAGTCATGTACGTAATGAATAATAATTATTAATTAATTACCCACGGTATGAATCCATGGCTAATAACAGTACGGTGTAATCAGAGGCGTGCGTTCTATAAAGGCAAATAAGCACTGCCTTTCTTACATTACTCGCATAAAAATATAAATAATATTAACATTTATAAACTTACTAGCTGACATGTATACGGCGTTGCTCCGAGACTGACGAATGGTTTTGGGTAAAGTTTTGAGGATTTAAATTCTAGTGTAGGTACCTGACAACTGGGTGCATTTTTAACACTATATGGTCGGGCATTTTACCGCCGAATTGGGGCCAAAGCGCGGGTGTTTTTTTAAATTTTAGCGCCAAAATTAGACTTTCCGCAAAATATTAATATCTTATGATCTATTTGATATTTTTCGATGAAACTTTCAGTGTTTTACTTTAAAAAGATGTCTCTATTTATTTACTTAGCAATGTATGTGTAATTCCTTTTTTTATGAACAAAAACTTTCTACTTTCTTGGGAATTATAGAAAAAACAGTATTTTACAATCGAAATAACATATCGAAATTTATTCATACAAAATTACAAGATTATTTAGAAATTTTCAATACATATAAAAAAACTATAACCTTATAGTGCTTCAATGTGTGATGGCGATCGAAACACTTTCCTATGTGCAGGGGCACATTGCAAAACTTGCACATGCACCGCGTTTCACTGCGTAGTTTGTGAGCGGAACATACGCGGCAAAGATTTTATTATTTTTATTTTTTTGTTGTGTTTCAAACTCAAGTGTATTGACAGGTAGATAGATCGGGTACCGTCGACAATAGAAAACACATGACCCCGCACCCATTTAGAACCCCTTGTTTACAAGTTTCCCGCCCCTTACCGCTTTGCGCAACAAAACGAGTAAACTCGTCTCCCGCGTCTTACTGTAAAAAGGCGTATGACGAGTTTTCTCGTTTCCCGCAAATAATGTGTTAAGATGGACATAATATTACTGTATTTGTTTCACTTGATCGTGCCATGTCTTCCTCGGGCGTCTTCGACTACTTCAACCATTAACTTCCAAGTAATACGTTGTCCTCACTCCTGTTTCTTCGGTCATCATTTTACCATAAATATTTTTTTGATTCGTGCGTTTTCCACTATTTACTTCATGTATTATCATGAAGTCCACATTTTTAATGTTAAAAATTAATTTGACTCCATATCTCATTCCAGTGCCAAAATAAGAGTTGAGTCTTCTTCGGGCATCACCGACCTTTTCCACCATTCAATACTATATACCACATTGTTATTTTAGAAAATCTACCTTAAAGTCTTCCTCGGGCGTCCCTCATTTCTTCTACAATTCAAACTATTCTCTAAATACTCGTCGCACTAATAAGAACAAACTTTGAAATTTTCAGCGAAATCAGTCCAGTAGTTTTTGGAGTATATAGATACTTTCAAAAATACGCGCACACCATAACATGTCAAAAGCAGAAACTAAGTATGCAACGAGTTTGTACATGACATGATACATTGTGTGCTGTGTGCGCATTCAAGAGATGACTCGTTAGTGTTAGTGTCTAAATAGGCATAGCTTTTCAGAACAAATTGCGACGCCCAGCAAATATAGCAATCATTGCCATCTGCCGGAACATCTATTAACTATTACAACTTTACTAAGGAAATAATGATAATATTACATGTTGGTTTTCTTTAAAACAAATTTAGTATCTGTGTTTATTAAGCGCCAATATGTGGAAATTTTATTTTGTAATATGCATAGATGAATTATTATTTGACATTGAAATCCCAACCATATCCAGTAGCTTAGCCATTCTTAGCGAAAACGTGCATGAAAGGAGTATTTGTCTGTAGTCATTTTTTCTAGTTTTTTTTTTCAATTAATTCGCTGTTTTCCCTTTTTGCCTATCCTGACCCAAAACTATGTGCACGCCAGTGGGTGTAATGCTGCACGGATACTATCATGTTGTTCAATAAAATAATGCATTTGAAACGAAAACAGCAGGTTTGTTTCTTACTCGCGCGTTGTAATTTTCTGGCGAATTGATAATTTTAACGGTTGTAATAAATTTTCAGCGACATCGATTTTTGACTACTAATCATTTTATTTTAATATTTATTTAAATAATTTACGTACGCGAATACCTTTGTTCAGATTAAGTATCTGCAATTTCCACTCTAATCTGAACAAATAATGTGTGTTATGTACATAAAAGTCCATATCTATGTAACTATTTCTTATGCATACCGTCTAGACAACATTGTTTGTCAAAACTGACACCTAATTATTGACAGAAGATTTATTATTGATGTATTTGTAATTAAAAATCCTTTTAAAAAATCCCAGCTCTTTGCTTAATTTGTTTCATTTGTAGGCAATTTTAAAAAGTAATCACTCCGTGAAAATCTCAGATCAACCAAAGTGGAGTGAAGTAAAGTATGATTTGAGATTTTTACGTTATAGTGATGTATTTTTGGGTTAATATGCCGGGTTGCGCTTCGTCCTTCTTTAGCCTACGTTTCGGACAGCGTAGCTGTCATCATCATATTTATCCTGATAAAAAAAAAATTGGCGTGAAAAAACATCCCAGAACAAAGTTTTGAAAAAATTATAATCCATCTATTTTCAATTTTCGACCTAGCAGCGCCATCGCTTGAACCGGCTAGTAGACAATTTCAAAGATATATTTTTTTGGGACTGGAGTCGACACCGCTAATACCTAAGCCAAAATGATTTCATTCAAACAACGTTTTGATGAATAACAGAATAGGAACAATCAATAAGAGGCGATAGAAATAGAAATGCGTATTTCAAATTCCACGTTTCGGAAGTCGTCAAAATACAAAAATAAATAATGCAAAATTATAATGAAAAGTCTTACCGAAAAATCGATTTGATTGAAAGCAAAAAAAAACACGAAACAGCTACATAAAGTTGTCACTGATGGGCTGTGAATAACAGTTAATGAAATACACAAAACCTTTAGAGAAATTTGCATCGTTTTCGTATAATAATTTTATCAAAAGACAGTTATTGTATTCAGCTAGGGGTTTTGTGGTATTCAAGCATACAACAATGAAAATATTCAAATGCGAAAATGCATATAACGGAATATTATCATATTATAAGACGAATTTAGCATAATATGCTGTTTGGGATAGTATAAACTCATTTTCCTTTGAACGTGGAGGTCGCAGGTTCAATTTGCATCGGGACGTTAGAATATAATGGCATTGTTTTATTGTTAATAACCGGTTTCGCCGAGATTGACATTCTTTTTAGATACGTCTATTTGAATTTCGATTTTGTTGTCTTAATTGTATAAAAAAAGGAATGATTGAAACGGAATTTTGAAAGTGGAAATTAAACCACGATTGAACTGAAGCTCGTCGCAATAGACTATGTCTCGATGACAATGCACTCTATCAACTTTTGGTGGCTCTCATCCACGCACAAGCGCGCATTTACAGCAGTTAATATAAGGATTTGGCTTGGAAGGTAGCGGTGTTGACTCCAGTTCCTAGGGAGGAAAGTACAATCCCAAGAAATGGCGCAACTAGGTCGAAAGTTGAAAATAGATGTATTATAGTAAAAAAAAAAAACATTGTTTTTTTACGGGTTGTATTTTCATCATAACATTTTTTGGTGTCTTTTAATGGTTTAGTGGATTTTTCAAAGCTCCTTAACTCACGATTATGTTAATATATAAATGAGACATACAAAGAACTGTTCAAATTTCAAGATGTCAGTATAAGTTAGCAGCAACTAGTTTGCAACGGTTTTTTTAAATGTAGTATATTGAATAAAATGCTTCACTTTTTAAAATATTATTACTATTTTACAGAATGAAGTTAGAAGATTTTACTGACCTAATTTTTATTTACGATAAATCTAATTTTTATTTATCGTATAACATTTTAATTGGCATAATTAATCGAGAGTTCGGTATTACATGAATTGATAAATTTTGGAAAACTACCTCTTCAGTGTACACAGAACATACAGGATTTTCCAATAAGAGATGTTATTTTGATATTAAATCGTAAAAGATCAATGGTTTCGTTGCTTGTGTGGCACGCGCCGTCTTGTTGAAAGTAAACGTTGTCCAGATCAATACCATCCAATTCCGGCCATAAAAAATCATTAATCATCTCTCGATAGCGATCCATTCACCGAAACTGTTGCTCCAGCCTCATTTTCGAAAAAGTAAGGTCCAATGACTCCGCCAGACCATAAACAGCACCAAACAGTCACACGTTGAGGATAGAGAGGCTTTTCAACAATAACTCTTGGGTTTTCCGAGCCCCAGATGCGACAATTTTGCTTGTTGACGAAGCCACCGAGGTGGAAATGGGCCTCATCACTCAAGATGATTTGCATTTTATTCACTCGCGTGAATTTTAATAATTTCAATGCGTTTTTGAAGCGTGTATCGTGTTATGTTCCATTTTTATTAATGGCGTAGTTTCTACTTGTCAAATGTCAAAAATGACAGCTTCAAAAGTAACATCTACCGAAATAGCTTCCTATTCAAAATAACACCTCTTATTGGAAAACCCTGTAGAAGGCAACAAGAGATTTTCCAATACACACATAGCGTTTTTATATTTCAATTTTCAGATGAATCACTTAATTTTGTTTTAAAAGTAATTCTCACATTTAAAATTTATTCTGCCTTCCTAAAGTCATTGAAGCACGGAATTAATTACAACCAATTAGTAGTTATTTTTAGATAGTCTTTGTACAGCGAAATTAATAAAATCACATAGGTGCAATTTATTTTCGAATAGAATGCGTTATTACTGCATTTGTTATTAGTATCCTGTCGCAATTTGAATTGTTTCTAATTTTGGATTAATGGGGCCGTTTTCAAAGAATATTTGATGAAAATAATATTTATTTTATTAATGATCAACGCCCTTATAGGGTTTTACATACTTCTACAGTTTCCAAGATTTAGTGTGTGCAGAGAACAATAACCTTTTTGTTTCAATGTTTATGTTATAAGAACACAAAAAATGGTTATAATACGTGGTAGGTATAAATGTGCATTTAAGCATTTATTATAATATTTATATAATGAGAAAGAAAGAAACTATAAGGTTTAAAATCTGTTTTCGCTTCAAATCTCATTAGCTCATGATAGAATTTACGTTGTGAGCTGAAAAATAGTTGCAATGACATAGAATTTCATTGCCAACTGTAAAATAGCTGCGTCGACGTAGAAATTCCAAGCTTAAAAATCTGTGCGATTTTAATGACGCCAGAGCTCAGAAAGCAGAACATCTGAAATTAAATTGCGTCCCGGTAAATAGTGGCACTGACCTAGATATTTCAGACAGAAAAATTTGTGCATATTTCATTACGCCAGAGCTCACAGTTTCTAAGATTTTCACACTTAGGACAAACAAAAAACAGCTTAGTGAAATAATTTCATTAAAATTAAATATGAACGCATTACAAGCCTGCATACTTACATTACTGTAAATATAAATTGAGAACTTATTCTCAAGCGGTAAATAAAAATAAATGTCAACAAAAATAAATGGCCACCAAAAACAATGAATTAAATTTAAAATCACAAAACACTCGAATCGAACTGCCTCCCAACCGGTAAAACAATCTTTTTACCATTAAATTTATTTTGTTTATTTATTAATTGTTTAATATCAGCAGCATTCATAAAAACTGTTGCACGAAACAAATGGCACAAACCGACGCGAAAGAAAAGAAAACAAATTAACTCGAAAGAATAAAAAAAAGAACGCGAACAGAAGATGTTCCCGCCTTTGAGAGTGGCTTGGGCCGGTTGTTCGAGCGCGGACTCTCGAACACACACTGAACTGACAGAGTTAACCGAGTATTGACAATGACTGACTGAGTACTTACAGCGGCCCGCAGTGGCCGTAAGCTGTAACATACTTACGCTGCAGTCACTGCAAAGTCTGTAGTCAATAGTCAACACAGCGGCGATAGCTGATCTGATAATGAATTAGCTGCAGTGTGGAGTGCTTACTGCCTACAGGCTGCAGTCCGTTGCTTCAGTCGAGTGCAGTTTGTTTTGCAGTGGTACCATGTATTTTCAGGGCAGCAGCGGATTTGGAAAAGGCCGGTGTATCACTGCAAGATTTATTGATGCGCAATTTATTTTGTATTTACAGTATATAATATATTCGATTCTTTAACCCTTCAGTACTTACATCACATTTGTTCAATTCGCAATGTTTTCTATGTATTTCAAATGAGCTATATACATATTATTTTTTTAATTTTCCGTAAAAACAAATACTGTTTTAGAAAGTAGATGAAATTATCTTTCCTATGCATGCATTTAAAATAAAAATTATTATTTCTAAATATTAAAATTTTAATATCAAACGTGAAAAATGTTGTCAAAAACGCTAACCACGTTTTTACTTATTTTTTTACTCCAATCATGGAAAAATTCAGAGAACTCGATATTTTAAAAACAAATTCGTTTTGTTTGGGGAATTTATGAGAAAACTGTTCACTTGTTTACATAATTAAAAATAAGAAATATTTGTTAAAGTTTAACCAATTGTTACGATATCGGTGTGAAATGTGAATTATTAATTTTGACTATTTTTAGGATTTTATTAATGGATTCCAGTATAAATATTTGAAGCAAATTGGAAAGAATGATTATTTATCTATCTAACGTCAAAAAATTAAGTATTTCCGCATGATAGAATAAAGATAAAAATACTTTTATAAAATATGGACGCCCGGTCATATATGACCTTAAAACGCTGGAAGGGTTAAAACTGGTTTCTGTACAAGGCGCTACCCGAAAATTAATACGATGTCAAGTGAATTTAGCGACAAAGACAATAATATTGTTCTTCTTTACAAGCATCAAAAAACATTTAAAAGAAGATTTAAATAATAAATATTAATTGTAGGGCAATCGTCGCCGCCTAGGAACTACAAGAGAATGATGTCGAATTGATTTTTCTTTCTAACCTCAATCCACGCCTTCTCCAATAAATCCTTTCTAACATATTGCGGTAAATAATTATCAATTCTTTCAAACGTGTAGTAGACGCGAATGCGACTCGCGTAGCGTACTAGCAGCACTGCCAGTAGCGTGCAACTGACGTCAGACACGTAGTCGACGCGTCGCATCGTGTAAGAACACTATAAAATAGTATGGCAGATACTCACGATTCACGAGCGCACAAAAGTCGAGTCGATTATAAGTATCTTCGTGTACGGGTGGTCTTATGCATATTGATAAGGTCCGTACTATAAGCCTCAAGACTAAGCTTACCTAACTATTTTTTTATGTTTTATTAACAAAATGTCAGAGGATTACTGACGAGGATTTAATGGAATATACATTCTCGCGAAATCCGCCTCTGGAGAGCGCGCAATATGTAAGCATGGCAGGTAGCGAGCCATCAAATTAACAAGGGAAAGGTGTGTAAAAGCAGACAGCTAGTGAAAATGCGATAACTGTTTGAAGAGGAGTTAAACATGTGTTTCTGCGTTTCGTATTATTAATAACTGTTTACCCACCGAACGCATTATCATTTATAATCTATTGAAGAGGAAGAAAAGGGGGTGGAGGGGTAATGAGGTAATTAATATTCTAGTGCTGATAAAGCGTAGAAAGGTAATTTCTTGTGGCTAGTTAATTTATCGATGGAAATTGCCGATAAATCTACGCATTTTCTAAGCCGTTATCGACTAGTTTAAGTACTTGAAGAGTGCTTGTTATATACATGGTTTTCTAACGGTAAATGAATAAATTGCTTACCTGGTATATATGAAAAATCAATAAATAGAGGCTAAGGGCTAAGGCTAATAGCACTGATACGTTGATTCGATCTTAAACTGGAAAAGCACACAAAACAGGCAAAAGAACTTCCTTCAAACCGTGTTTCATAAACCTTTCACAACCAACAAATAATATTATTAGATGAACTTGGACAAATTATTATATAATTTTTAAAAGATAAACAAATGTTTTTAAGAGACATGATTTTTTATGCATAGCACAAAGGGTAACAACATATTAAATTAAGATTTCAACAAATATATGTGCTTTAGGCTATATTGCTTAAAAATATAAATATTTTAAATCTTTACCTTCATCTGTTTATAGCTATCTTATCACTCGCAATTTATTATATAAAGTTGGCGGCCGGCGGACGGGCGGGGTGGATTTGTTTTGTATAGAAAATCTACAGTTTTATTCCGAGGTTGATGAAAATTTGCACACTTGACCTTCAAAACAAGAGAAAGGTCGCTGTATACGTGAGATTTCGAAAAATTGTGTAAAGCCCGAGAAACACCGGGCACTTCTGCTAGTAATAAATAAATGCAACACTTTGCGGGTTCAAATCCCGGCTTCAGCAAATAAAAATGTGTTTATTTATGTCTGTTTTATACATAGAAATGAAATAAATGAAAATATACTACATTTCCACTTTGTCCAATAATGGAATATACTCAAAATGTCGCACTTATTCTGACCGAGGTCTCTCAAACATCATTCGTAAAATGGCCTGCATCCTAAATCCTACCGGCTGCGCCAATATTATTTAAAGGATATAGTGTAGGATTATTGAATGCTTTTATGTACACGACCTAATTTATACATGAAATATAAGCAGTGGCAGCTCGTGACTTTGAGTGTGATAGAGTGCTAATATTGAAAAATTGGACATTATTGATGTCGTTTAGTCCAAAATCATTATTTATTTTTTTTAAATTCGAATTTGGATTCGATTTTTTATATGAAGAATTTCAGGAAATTTGCCGTTTTGAATATTGCGATAGTGGAGTTCTGGGTTTGAAAGAGATCGAGCGAGCACGCACTACTTTATATAAATCTTTGACTGTTGCCATCTCACATCGACACTGCAGAAGTCAAACTGATAACTTTACTATCCAGCAGCTGTGTTTAGTGACTAAATCTGAATAGCCAGACACTTCCTGAATTTACTCTTCTCCACATTATCTTCTTCCCCCACCACATTCAACCTCCCAAAAAATGGAAAATTTAATGCTACTAACGGCTCCTGCGCATGGAGATTATTATAAAATTCCTAGCTTCATACCATTGGAAAATTGCTGGTTGGATTGTAATACTAACACAAACTTAAAATAAACCTTTTCTTCATCAAGAAAATCAGTGAACAATACAATTATAAAGTAGCACATTTTAAAAAGGCAAATCTTTCTTCTCGTGACAAAGGAGAAAGAAAGCTAGTTGATCTGCAACATTTACAACTTGGCACTTATTCGAGTCGCGGTCGGAACCACCGCAGAGAGGCCCCATTACAACCATTACAATATTATTACAAATTACAGTCGCTTTCCAAGTTCAATGAAAGCGGACAGGAACTATTATTTAGTGGACAGTTGTTGTGGTTATGCTCGTAGCATCTTCTTCTTCAGGGTAGAACGGGGGAAAGAATAACCCATATTAAAACTAACTAGCTAACCAAAACGCCGTTTCCCCGCAGGGGTAGGCAGAGAGGACGGACCGCCAAACAACTCGGTCTTGTCACACTCTACATTCATAAATTGTCTCTTACATACTCTTCTATTATTCTGACTCTTGACATGGCCCGACTCGAGTATCTGATTCACTTGGTCGTGCCATGTCTTCTTCGAGCGTCCCCGACTTCTGCTACCATTCACATTCGCAACGTATATTCTCCTTACACTCCTTTCTTCGCTCATTCGCTCTACATGCCCAAACCATCTAAGCGTCCCTTTCTTGATCTCACTCATTACGCTTACATCAGGCTTGCACTCTTCGCGGATCTCCACATTTCTCACACGATCATACCTACATGGTTTTACCACACAAACGCCTCAGGGATCTCATTTCTACAGCAACCCAGATTATGCTAGGGAATAGTTGGAATCTAGGTGTTCTTGGTAAATGTGTTATTGACAACGATGGGATTTTATTAGTAAATCAGGGTTCATTTCTCTAACGGCAACTATCTTCATCAATTGTTAAGTATGAAAATAATGATCGTCCAAATGAAAGATTTTTCATATGGGTCCCGACCCCCGATACAGTTTCCATACGGGGATAGATATGAAATTAGTACGTGAGTTTATTCCAAGCATTATCGGATACAATTTTATAAATTGTTCTAAAAAAAAACATTTTAAAATCGAGTCATTACTACAACTAGGTATCTCCGAAATCAGCGACATCTAGTTACACCATGCCTTTTTTCCTCGCCCGTGTATACCACAGATGGTTCCATGATAACTCAACACAGTGACTATTCAACACACCTTTAAAAAGTGATATAAAGTCATTAAAAACGATGAAAAAAAAATTTAAACCTAACCTAACCTACTTAACCCAGTTCATAAAGTTTTTGTTTCATCACTTTCCCTGACTTTATATAACTTTTTAAAAATGTGATGAATTATCATTTTGATGATTTATCCGGTCACCACCACAGATACATATTATGTGATGGTGGCCATACATGGGCGAGGAAATAAAGTTACTATGTTTTTTGTGCGTAAATCAAAAAGGGTGGATTCGCTAGGTAACTCCGAAGTTGTAGTAATTATCCCGCGATATGTCAAATGTGTTTTTGACTCCTACTTTTGACAATATTTCATAAAAAATGCAATGTATATTTTCAGTGCTGGAAGACGTGAGACGGTCTTCTATACATTATCCGTCATACTAATTAGATTCTTACGCGCCCGTTCAACGTTGGTGTGGTAAAGCCGGCCTCGAGCCTTATTTAAGAGGAAGCTACAAGCCAAAAATGTGTATATTCTTGGTATACCTTATATCGTAGGTAATAGGCATTAAATCGCTTGACAAAAGGAGTCTAGAAACGTTCGATTTCAAGCAAAACACTGGTTTTTATTTATTTTGTAAATAATTTTATAAGAAAGCAAAAAAGTTAATCAAGTGAAACTGTCACAGATAATCTTAGCTATAATACTGTATTTTTAAAAGTTTTTTCCTTTATGCTTTCATAAATTTCGATTGAAAAAATTAGTTAAAAATTTAGTAGTTTGCATTTATATTTTTTATTGAGTAATTTAATTTTGTATTTGTATTCTACTCAAGCGAAGCGATAGGAAAACTTTCAATTTATCTAAAGCATATTTTTTGGTATTCATGATGTTCACCAATTCGTTATAAAGATTAATCAAAATAGTGATTTGGCATTAAGCTTCGCCTTAAGGCCATTTTAACGAAACAAACGACATGGTAATAAGTCAAGTTTTTTACTGACCTGACTTTACGCGCCGCGTAATATTTACACCACGTTTTTTAGTAAGGCTGTAACCCTTTAATCTGAATCCGGCCTGTGATAAATGCTAGATCATCTTACGGAAATCTTGTTAAAACGTCTTGCGGCGGTTTGTTGCTATTTCCCAGCTTATTTCAAATTAGACCGTAGATGCATTGATGCTACTAACTGACCGCAGCACGCCGAAGGCATTCTCCAACAGCAGGAGCGATTTAAATACTGGAATTCGGTCCAGGGTGGTCTGCACGGTAATCTTCTTGTGATAGGCCTATGTGGTTAAAAGTTTAACGGTTATGATGGCAGATCAAATTATTACTGGAAAAACGAATTATCAGCTTTTGAGGTAATCTTTAGATGCGAGAGATCAATTCACCTATACCGAACTAGTAGCAACCCTTCTGCGATCAGTTTACTGGCTGTCATTGGCTAAAAAAAGAATAAATTGCCTCCCAATCTGAAGGAAGCTGCAATACTAGATATTTAAGTAGGAACCTAGCGGCGCACGATGGGCTGAAAATCGCCTTTCATAGACATAGAGACTTGAATTTTCAATGGTATTTTTTTGGCTAGAAATGGATTCTGTTGATCATTACTATGCTATAAAATTTCGTATGAAGCAATTGCGTGTACAAATGAAGGAGTTATTATTTTTTAAGAAAAAATTGTATTGAAATGCAAAGTTGAAAAAAAAACTTTTTTTATGTTGATGATTCATTTTAATGCTTAAATGCTTTACATATGAGTATGCTTTGTCTAGTTTACAATATTTTATATATAACACTGCAAGCCTACTCATATGTAAATCATTTAAGCATTAAAATGAATCATTAACATTAAAAAGTGTTTTTTTCAACTTTGAGGATTTAAAAAAAAAAAATCGCAAGTGGCGCCACAATACGAAATATGTCAAAAAATACAAATAAATAGTAGTATATCTGTGTCTAAGGATATAATGGCCAACCTTATGATTCCAGAGATAACCTCATTTTTAATGTCAGTGCCATACAAACTTTTCTTAAAAAAATGATAACTCCTTCATTTGTACACGCAATTGCTTCATACGAAATTTTATAGCATAGTAATGATCAGCAGAATCCATTTCTAGCCAAAAAATACCCTTGAAAATTCAAGTCTCTATGTCTATGAAAGGCGATTTTCAGCCCACTGTGCGGCGGAGGCTCCAAGATAACTCGACACAATGACAATTCAATACACCTTTAAAAAGTGATTAAAAACGATGAAAAAACATAACTTACCTAACCTATTTAACCTAGTTTTGGTTTTATCACTTTTCATGACTTTTTAAATGTGTGTTGAGTTATCCGGTCACCAGCGGTGGCATGCACCAACTTCTAAAGATTTGAAGGATTTGTCAAATGAAAAGTTTTAACGCTGGATTGTAATTTCTTATTCAGCTTCCTATTTTGTATTAGGTACATATTAATTACATTATTTTATCTTTAATAATAATTATAGGATAGTGATCTGCTGTATTTATGTATATACGAGTACATAACCTGAACACAATTCAAAAAGAAATCATAAAGACCATACTGAAAGTTCCCATAAGAACGCCTTCGATTGAAATTTTCAATAGTTTTGATGTACCAAATTTACAACAAATATATGCTAAAATATACTATTCAAAAATACTGAATCCTCTACAATACCGCGTATTCATCAAACAAGGTCAAATCACAATGGCATAAAAAATATTACAAATCAAGAATAAAATCTGGCTGAAAGAGATTAAAAAAAAAATTAAAAATGACATAGAAAACTAATGAAACAGAAATGAATAAGTTTAGTCCGCCTCAGCACAGGTTACCCCCCACCCTAGTGAGGAGGACAAAGAAATACAACTTACTATACATATATTTAATATCATATTTTGTATGTAAAATGTTTAAATAATCACTATAATAAAATTAAAATTTTCAAATTCTCATTTTGGCGTTATTTTAATTTAAAAAAAAATAACATTGTACACACCAGTATGTAATCAAAAGAAACGACACGTTTTTCATATTTTTTTATATTTCTTCATAATATTTATTTATTTTGAAAGAAACAAACAGCTTTTATATAATATGCAGTGATAGATACAAATATACAAGTTAATTGAAGTCAAGCCACAGAAGTTTCTTATGTTAAAGTGCATTAAAAATGAAGTTTTAGTTTCTTAAAATTAATTTGGTGTTAAAGGAAGGGGAGAGGAAGAGGAAAATAGGAAGAGGATAGGAGATGCTGCCGATACATTCCATACTCTCATATTAATAATCGATCGTACGCATTACTTCATATCGATATTTCTTTAGGTTATTACCAAAAATGTCAATTTTTTTTTTTTTTTTTATTATTTATTGAGTTAGTTTATACATTTGAATATAAACTAATATAAACAAGATCATATTTCATTTTGTAATTTTACATATTTTTACAATAAATATAACATTTCTTTTTAAATACATTCATTCTTCCTTCATTCTTCAGACTTTCAGGCATTTCATCATACATTTTTAGTCCTTTGTACATTAGGCAGTTCTGTGATTTTGTTTTTTTCATATGTGGCAATCTAATCCTATTTACATTTCTGGTTTCGTAATTATGAACATCTCTATTAAAAACAATTTCATCCTTAAAATATTTTGGCATTTGGTTGTTCATGATTTTATGTACAAAAATTAACACATTAAATAATAGTCTCTTTTTTATAGAAATCCAATTTAGCTGTTCTCTCATTTGATCTATGCTTGCGTATTTTCCTTTTCCTAGTATACATCTCATAGCTCTATTCTGTATAACATCTAGCTTGTTCAAGTTTCCTTCATTGGCCAAATACAACATAGTAGAGCAATAATCTAAATGTGGAGCAACTATAGTTTTATAAATCAGCTCTGTAGTGTTTCCATTTAGTTTATTTCTTAATCTTCTAAGAAAATTGACTTTTTTAGATACCTTCTTTAGCACATATTCAAAATTTGCTGCGAAAGTTAGTTTTGAATCTAGTATCACACCTAGGTACTTAATTTCATTTACTTTTTCAATTTTTTCGTCATTAATTGTCAATTTTAACTCTGTGTTATGCGTTTTGTTGCCTATTTCCATATATTTTGTTTTGTTGACATTCAGTTTTAATTTGTTAAATTTCAGCCATTTCGCTATATTTTGTAGGTCTTCATTTAATTTATTGATTGCATCTATGTACTGTTCACATGAAATATAGATTAATGTATCGTCTGCAAATAATCTAATTTTGCAATGTTTTATGGTTTTAATTATATCATTAATGTAAATAATGAATAGAATTGGACCTAATACCGACCCTTGTGGAACACCGAGGTTGTTTTCTATCGGTTCTGATTCTGAGCTTTCCACTTTTGTTACCTGTTTTCTTTCATGGAGATATTCTTTGAAAAGATTTAGAGCTACTTCAGAAAGACCTATATCTTCTAATTTTTCCAAAAGTTTTTTCCTTTCTATCGTTTCAAATGCTCTTTTAAAATCTAAGAATGCTGCAATGGTGATTTTTTTATTATCTGTTTCTTTCTTCCATGTATCAATCACAATGTTTAATGCAGCTTCACAAGAGTTATTATTACGGAATCCTGATTGTTCGTCACATAATATATGATGTTTTTCCAAATACTCAACGAGTTGTTTCTTTATTACAATTTCTAGTACCTGTTCGTATTTTGGTAACATATTTATAGGTCTAAATTCTTCACATTTTCTGGTATTAACAACTTTCGGAATCGGGATCACAATAGATGTTTTCCATGTGTTTGGAAATTTTCCACTTCTTAACGATTCATTTATTATGTTCAGTAGATGAGGTCCTATCACTGGCATTGCATCCCTTAAAACCGTAAAACTTATTCCATCTGGACTCTCTTTTGATTTGGTGCTGTTTAGAATCTGTAAAAGATATGTTTCATCAATCTCTTTAAACACAAGTTTTTCTCGGTTTAGGGGAACATTTCTCACGCTGTTGTCTTCCTTCAGTATTGGTATACTCTGATGTAATTCCGTTATGCTGTTTACAAAATATTTGTTGAAGCAGTTCTGTATGCTACCCTGTATCTGATGTGGAAATTCAATGTCATGTTTCATCCCTTTATCTTCAGTTTGCATTAATCCTTTTATGGTTTTCCACATTTTTTTAGTGTCTCCTTTTTCACAGATAATTTTATTTTTGAAGTAATCGTTCTTACAAACTTTCAGTTGTTTTGAGTATTTATTTCTTGCATTTTTGAATGCTTTCCAGTCTTGTGAGTTTCTTGAGATTTTTGCAATTTTGTACAGTCTATCTCTTTCATATTGTATTGATTGTAGTTTTATGTTATACCATTTATTTGTTCCTCTTATTTTAGTAGTTTGGATTGGTATTAACTGGTCGATTTCTTCTTGAAGGTTATTTATTAATGATTTAGACTTTTCATTAAATTCCATAATGCTGTAAATTTTTTTATTATATCGTGCACATATACGAGGAATCGGGGAATTTTTTCGAATGTTTGTTCTACAAGAGGGTAGATAAAATAAATCAGATTGTCGGGTTGATATAGACGGAATATGAAAATTTATTAAATTGGTAAGTTCTGGTGAGTCCAGACCATTATTTAGGATTTTAAATAAAATAATAATATGTAAATAGAGTAAAATAATTACCATTACCTCATAAATAATTGCCCCAAAAATAATAATTTTCGATAAATTGAATTGTTAGTAACTTATATTTTCTTGTTTAAAAAAAATATAATAGCTCATATCCTTATAGGATATTTGCTATAACTTTTGATTAAAACATATAAATTATCAGTTTGGTGGTGTATTTTGGCCTCAAAAAAGGGCTGCTCAGTCGTTCCTCTTAGCACTGCACAGACACACAGACACACACACCTTATGAATGGTAAGATTCCCTTTGCGTCATTGAAGAACAGATTTTTCACAATAAGTATAATATACAATTCGTATTAAGATATACATCACTTCGCCCACTCATTCGAATTAACGTATGGCCTATCATTTATCTCTTAATCATGTGGGGTATATTGACGGCAACAAATAATAAAATATTATTAAAAATTTCAACTCCGGGTTGGACCATTAACATATGATAAAAATATAAATTTGCATAAACTACTGTTAACTTCAAAGCCAATTATATTTCAGAAATAATACAGGGTTTTCCAATAAGAGGTGTTATTTTGATATTCAATCGTAAAAGATCAATGGTTTCGTTGCTTGTGTGGCACGTAGCGCCGTCTTGTTGAAAGTAAACGTTGTCCAGATCAATACCATCCAATTCCGACCATGAAAAATCATTAATCATCTCTCGATAGCGCAATCCATTCACCGTAACTGTTGCTCCAGCCTCATTTTCGAAAAAGTCCAATGACTCCGCCGGACCATAAACCGCACCAAACAGTCACACGTTGAGGATATAGAGGCTTTTCAACAATAACTCAGATGCGACAATTTTGCTTGTTGACGAAGCCACCGAGGTGGAAATGGGCCTCATCATCACTCAAGATGATTTGCATTTGATTCACTCAAGTGAATTTTAATAATTTCAATGTGTTGTTGAAGCGTGTATCATTCCACTTTTATTATTGGCGTAGTTTTTACTTGTCAAATGTCAAAAAATGACAGCTTCAAAAGTAACATCTACCGAAATAGCGGGCTATTCAAAATAACACCTCTTATTGGAAAACCTGTATATTTAAGAAATTTTAATTTCAGTTTACAATTGGTGGAGGTCCAAACAATTTTAAACTTTTTTTACACTTTTTGTATTACTGTCGTTAACGGATTCGCGTATCACGTCCGTCTTTAAAATAAAAATAAATTATTTTAAAGATGTCCGTAATAAAATTAAAATAAAATTGGTAAAATTTTTCCTTGCAATGATATATTTGGTGGGGATGAAAACGTTGTGTATACTCGTAAATAACACAGTTAAAGGAAAAATTATACCAGTCTGGAGATGTCCGTGATAGGCTGAAACCGGCAATGGTCAGAAATATATATTTTTTAATTGCTTCCTTACATCATTAATAGAAAATCTATAATCACAGTATAAAACAATGTGATTCACAAAAAATTTCAAATACAATGTAATAACTTGGATCAAAAATAAGAATAGGGCCTTTACTGGTGCATTCAACAAATTCGCAGTTATTATAATAACCACATTATTAAGCGAATACATCTTAATACAAGTAAAGAAATGTTCAAAGGTATTAGGGAGTAACTTGAAAAATTCTGCCTAAAACACAGGCTAGCCTAGTGAGGCGATATTTGAGAAACCTCAACTAACTGTACTTTTATGTTATTTTTACCTTCATCGTATTATTTTTGTATTTTTCCGTTAATTTTATAACCTTAAAAAAAGTTACAAATCAATGTACAATATACATCATAATATGCATTTTTAGTTGTAATTTGCAAACTTTCTTAAATAAAGATATTTTCTAAAAGACTTTATGTCCGGGTTAAATCTTCCCAACAGGAAAAACTAAACCCTTCCACACACTTTTCCACAAATGATCATATAGTCAATCCACACTATGCAAGTGCATTATATAAGCATAATATTAATTATTATTATTATTATTCAATAGAAACCTACCCCGAACGATGATCTCATGGGTCAATAAATGTACACACTTTTTTTCCTCCTGGAATTTATTATTTTTATCAGCTTTGTGGAATTCCATCGTAATAAGTATGATTAAAATTTTTTTTTAAATTTTCTTCCGCTTTTTTTATCTTTTCTGAGCGGACCGGTTTCAGACAATGACGTCTATCTTCCGACTAGTAAATTTCTACTTAAAGTAATGGTATTTATATTTTAGTGGTAGAGGTGGATAACAAACGATTTTAGGTACAAACGATTTTAGGTACAACCGTATGTAAAACCGTTTCATTCGGAAAAAATAAATAAAACAAGTAGTAGAAAGTTTACAATCGGTTTCATTATATGTATGTACTTATTGGCATTTACATATTTATGCAACCATTTTCAACGCGCAGTATTTAGTCATCATTAAAAGTTGTGGAGCTGTGAAAAAATTTCGCGTTAATTTTCACGGCCAATTCACAAAAAGCTCATTTTCTGTGCTTTTGTATGCTTTAAGATTTATTTTTAGCGACATATTGATTGATTTTAACGCCGCGTCATCTGAACAGAGATGTGCTTTATTTCAAATAAATCTATTTCAAATGGAAATGCAAAATGCAAAATGGGTATTTTCCATTTTGCATTTTAAATGCTTTTCTAAAAACCATTTTGCATTTTACATTTTAAATGCTTTTCTAAAAACCATTTTGCATTTTGCATTTTAAATGCTTTTCTCAATGCATTTTCCATTTTAAATGATTTTTTGCAACATTCTTCCTACTATCTGAACTCATCTTTTTTTCATAAGCCCCAAATATCAGTCGGTCCTCAACCTCGCTATGAGAGATAATTTACATTTGTCAAGTTGCTCCCTGGTAGGAGCCCTGGCAATTGAGTGATACCATTACAAAAAATACTGATTCAAATACTGAACATGGGGCCATGACGCTGTAATATTAAATGTTAGATAGCAGTTTCTATGTTTTTACGTTGGCAACATTAGTCCCGCGCAAATTTGTTGTGATTTCATAATCTGTAGTCGTGGTGTTTTTGGATTTACCATCATGTAATTAATATGTTTGTTCTACATTCATGTCCATTATTAAATGACAAAATTGTTTAAAAATTCTATAATTATTTTAATTGTTTGACCTGAGAAACCATTTTGCATTTTCAATGCATTTTGAAAATAGGTATTTTGCATTTTGTATTTGAAATGCTTTTCTAAAAACCATTTTGCATTTTGCATTTTCAAATGGAAAAGTTTTGACCCATTTCCATTTTGCATTTCAAATGGTTTTGGGTACCCATTTTGCACATCTCTGCATCTGAAGCAGTACTTTTATTTTGTAATACGGATATAGAGACGTCCATCATCCAGCCCACGTGCGTCTAAGTCAGCAGGTAAACGCCGTAAGAAAAATAGAATTCATTTGTGCGGATAAATGGTTTTCTCGCGTCTATAATGCGCGGACGATTAATAAGCCCACACCGCGTATGATAATAGAGTTAATGACATCACGATTTATGGACGATGAAAATATAATTATAGAAGGAGGCTTTGATCTGGAGGTCGTGGATGCGGTGGTGTAATGGAGACATGGGTTAGATTTACACGGTGTTCGGAAACTCGTATTATAAGTGGGAAACTGGTGAATCTACATCAAATTTGGAGTCGATCTTGTGCTATAACTTTTTTGGTTTGAGCTTTCGTTTTCGAGTAAATCAAGTGCGAAGTTGGATTTTTTTGAGGCCAAATTAAAAAAAAAATCCGGTGGCTTGAGAGTTAATATCAGATATTTAATGTCTTTTGAATTGTTTCGAAACGTACACATTTTTATTTTTATTTATTATTATTTTTTTTTAAATTATATTTATTAAATAAAAAAATTTACAATGTGTGATATACATATATATTTCACTAGTAAGAAGATAAAAGATATTATGATATGATTAATATTTATTATTATTTTTTTTTTTTGGTAAACTAATGTTTAAGACAAGATTTTTTATGCATAGCACAAAGGGTAACAATTATTTTTATAAGCAATAATTATTAGCCTGAAACACTCATCCACATTGGAATATCTCCTGATAAAAGATACATGACGCCAACGGGACTTGAACCCGTGTAATCGAAAGGACACGGGTTCAAGTCCCGTTGGCGTCATGTATCTTTTATCAGGAGATTTTTCAATGTGGATGAGTGTTTCAGGCTAATAATTATTGCTTATAAAAATAATATTTATTATTTTTCAATGTTCTCCCATAATAAGCAATTGCTTGTGTGTATGGGATGAGGTATTATTTGTTTAGTTTCTGAAAACATGGATCCATATATTTTTTTAAAACCTCTGAGGCCGAAAAAATAGAAAAAAATATATATTGAAATTATCTGTTAGAAAAAATGTTTTTTAGGTTCTCTGTGTGATATAGTATGTAGTATTCAATAATATTTGTTATTGGGATTATAAAAACAGTTTTTTTATAAACAAGTTCTGCTGTGTAATTATTATTAAGCCTGACAGCTGTTTCGCCCTCTGAAGGCATTATCAAACTGTGGGTAGCCCACTTACAGACGATACATTTATATTATTTCTAGGTAAGTATTTTAATTTCAATTACTGATTTCTTAATTGATTTTTGAGTAAAATGTTAGAAATTATTAATGGTTATTACCCCAGTAAAGTTTCCCAAATTACTGTAATGTTTTGTTTGCCTGTTAAAAATGGGACTGTAGGCCTATAAAGAATGAATTGAAAGCATTCCTAACAAATGTTTTTTGAGGACGGAGAAACACCGTGTTTATAAAAAAAAACTGATATTGATACTGGCATAATTATTTTTTTTTTTATTTAGTAAAAGATTATACATTATTTAAGTGTTTTGACTGCCCAACTAGGAGGATTCCCGTTTTAGGACAGTCAAATTAGAATGAGTATTAACATTTTGATAAGTTGTTTGATAAGTATAGTATTAAAATTATACTGTAGCATTCCGTCATATCTATTAGGAAAAGAACAAGACTTGTTGTGTTCTCGATATATTCTGAATGACTAATATTTTATCAGTAAGTTGGCATGCTGCCTGTGAGAAATAAATTACAAATATGTTTTACAAAGAAACTCGTGTGAATCTTAATTTGATCTCTCAACATATTAAACTTGCTACCACTGGGCTCGAAGAGAAACATCTTACCATTCTTCCACGGATTTGCCATAAACAATCATTGCAAAAGGTCGTCAGAGACCATTGATTAAACATTGTCTATTTTAATTGAAAGATTTGATTACATATAGCGGCGCTTAAAACTTTCTTCAGCCAATTCCATCTACATGCGAGAGTGCGGGTATAGGTAGTTCTACCTACAAGTTCCTACCAAATCCAATCCGAGCTGGGTTCACTGACCCGACCCGGCTCAGTAAACAATTATAATAATCAGTAATCACAGAGGAGTGAGTATTCTATTATGATGACTGCGTACACCGTATGGATAGCCAGGTTTCTATGCTAATTCCGAATCTCTCGGGCGCTCGAGTGGGATTAATTGCTAAGAAAGATTGTAATATGCAAAGCTTTGGTTTTTGATTGCGGTTCTGACTTGGATTGGACTTGCACTTGGACTTGGTCGGAATTGAAGTCTGTTGGTACCTAATTTAAATTTTAAAAAAACATAATCTATGTTGTCGTCAGTGAGTTAAAGAATCTCTTCAAATGTATTTATTTATTTCTAATTTGACGTCCGGCTGGGCTGTTATTTTTTATATTTATTACAAAGAACATCTAAATAAGCATAACAAAATCAAATCAAAAACCAAAATAGAAAACAAAATAAAACACAACCTCTAAAATAAAAACAATGTCAAAAGCGAAATAAAGTGGAGACTAGATACTCCACCATGCAAGATGGAAATATATAATACTAGAAAAATTACAAATTATTGGTAAATCTACAATAAAAGATATAAATTTGTTTTAGACCACTTTAAACGGAATTGCAGTTCGTTTCCTGATAAACATTTAGTAAATTCCTAGCATATCGGAACACGTGTTCATGTACACGAATTTGCCTTGCATATAAGGATAAGTATTTGCAGGAAACCTATTCATTCATTCGTTAAGGACCTGCAATATCGTTTTTAGCCGGATTAGCAATGATTTGAAGAGATTCTTATTAAGGCGATGCACTACGTCGTGTAATATTTTAAATTGAGCCGCTATCAATAATAACCCTTACGTAGATGGCGATAAGGTTTAAATTCCCGCTTAACACCATCCGCCTGTTTTGATTTATGCAAGAAAAAAACATGGCCAAAAAGTGCCTTTTATTTTATTTTGTGGATGTTCAGGCATAAATATATTTTTTTTTTCGATCATTTTATAAATAATTTAATTTGCCACATTATACAATAAAATCATAACCGAAAATGGGTTCGTAAGTAGGAGATTTTGAACTTTAAGGCACTTTTCATAGGCCTTATACATTTTTTTTCTGGGCTTATAAAAAGACTCATCTAAAAAATACTCGATTATTTCAAAGGCAAAGATGTATTCTACTCGCAGTATTTAATTAAAGCATCTGAAACATTTCTAGGCGACCAAATTTTCAAACCAAAAACACATGATTTTGCATTACTACTATTTTTCTTATTAATTAATTATTACCAACAATTTCAAAATATTTTTAATAAACTAGCAATACTCATTTTTCTCCGAGTGGGCGCCATTGGTACAACGATACTTTGATTGGCTAAGAAGAGACGAAGGGAGCTTTTTGACATCTCAATACGGACGAAGCAGCAAAAAAGAAAATTTGAAAAAGTCGAATATCAGAAAAGTAAAAATTATGACATTTTTATAGATATTTGAATTACGGTTTAAATTGGGTTGATTTCTGCTTACAATTTTGTTTAATCTCAATATGTGTAGTGTGAAGAGAGAAAACTTAATATCTATCTCAGAGGTTCCCAAAGTGGTCTATATGGACCCCCAGGGGTCGATATCGGCTTGCAGGGGGTCTATGTCAGCGAGAAAAAAATTTGGGGGTCCACGAGATACAAATGGGGGTACATACGAGCGGACCCCCATTTACCTCAACTCAATATTTAGGAGTTCCGTAAATGACATAATACACCTAATAAAATTTTGAAAAACGTCCAGGGTAATAATGACGTTCAACATTTAGATGTACTTCACACAGATTTCATAACTAAGTTTGAGGACATTTTGACTGTGGAAATGGAATGTTGAAGAATCGGATATCATATGACAAGAAGAGCTGATCGGAATAAGCGCCAACAAAGAACTTAAGGGGCAGTTCTGTAGGGCCAGCTACAGAGAGAAATTACCGTTGCTTATCCTGCTCCATTTTCATTTGGTGTAATACCTCACAAGGGCGCCCCTGTCTGCACAATGCAAAAACAGAGGAACTATATCGCCACCCGGTTGTAGGGCAGGCAAGGGAAAGGAATCTTTTTACGAAAAAAATCAATGATTATCACATGGGACGTTAATAGTTTTAGGAAAATTCAATATTCGGCAGGCAGGGGGTCTACGGAAAATAAAATATTTGGCAAGTGGTCTGCGGGGCAAAAAAGTTTGGGAACCTCTGATCTATCTTATTAAACTTTTGTCTTTCTAACATGCAAGTTTAACACAGATCATAGTTCAAAGACCCCTCTACAGTACATTGGAACGGATTTTTTATTTTATTATTTAAACCTACGAAAACTCATCTCATATTCATGTTCTCTATAAAATGGTTACGCACCAACATATAAAGGAGAAGATTACAAACTTGAGGTAAATGTTAGTATAAAAGGTCACGGAGGCAGTTAAACTATTTTGTGACATGCGTCAAAAGATTTTGTGACATGCGTCAAAAGAGTTGCTAAACTGTCTGCAAGTGATGTCAAAAATGTCTATGGTCAATGCAGAATTGTTAAGCAGTTGAGTCGCTCTGTTGATTGGCGAGTTCTGATATTTATATCCATAAATAAATCAATGACACATGGTTAGAACTCTTATTTTAAAGCTAACTTTCAGCATCTAAAAAAAATATTTTATTAAAAAAGTTATTTTCGAAATATTGTGTTTGGCTACCGAACTTAATAAGATTTTTTAATAATTTTTCATTTGTGACAGTTTATTCCACAAATCTGAACACTTTCACAGCCGGAACGACTGTAAATACGTTAATACAAGTTATCATTTTGTTTAATCTTTGCGAATAGACAAGTGAGTCAAAAGTAACAGGTACTCGTATATTTGGGAGGCGGGTATAAGTACCGCCTCACCGGGAACCGTTTATTGGTTAACCAAGCTACTTTTGGTGACTTAGCAGGAATACCCGGGTACATGGGGTGAGATATAGGTTCATGATACTTTATGAAAAATCAGTAGGTATTAGGCAGTTAGAATCGGTGTGAGGGGTTGGTCGGTTACTAGGCTGAGTGACCAATGACGATATGAAGAAGAATTTTTTTTGCTTGCTTTTTAAAAAAACCAAAAAAGGCACCGGATTCCAAAAATTCTTTCAGATTTTTACCCCAAATAATGTCAGGAATCACTGGTTAAAGTAAGTCAATTACGTTCGTTAACACCCTGTATAAACTAACACAAAATCAAAAATACGATAGGCTCACAGACATAGGAATTAATAGACGAGAAGATAATGGCGAGGGGTAAAATCAACTGTTGAAGAACGAATGGAACAAAAATAGGGAATGGTTAAATAAAATCATATAAATTAATCGTCTCAATGTGGCACAACCACTGAAAAACAAAAATAGGGAATGGTTAAATAAAATCATATAAATTAGTCGTCTCAGTGTGGCATAACCACTGGAATACAAAAATAGGGAATGGTCACAGACATAGGAATTAATAGACGAGAAGATAATGGCGAGGGGTAAAATCAACTGTTGAAGAACGAAGGGAGTGAAGCTGACTGTGATTCGTCAATAAATCAATCTGACAGTAAATAGGCATCTCGCATTATAATATCACCATTTACTTCTTAAAAGTAAAATCTGCTTTTGAATGAATAGACATTTTTACATGGGAGCGCAAATTACTCGCCACGTTATGAACAAATTTGCGAAGTCCAAATTCGGCAAAAAAATTCGGTTCTATTTTCAGAGTCTAATATTTCGTTTAAGTATTTAGTTAAGACACTTTTATAAATGTTCATAATTTACTTCCCAGCAACCAACCAGCTTTGTGTTTCGCGTCCAGACGTTTCTCGATGTGATAGTAACAACTGATTCATATTATACGATGGGAATATGCTTAAAATAAAGTAAAATAATGCTTATATATGGAATGTAATACGACAATTGGGTTTATTCTCTTTTTCACATCTATTTTTACAAGTTTTCATAGCATTAGGTCAACATTTTGCCGTGTTATTTCGTAAAATGAACCGATGATGCCTCGACCATAGTTCGCACAAGAATGATGACGTCACGTTTTCAAATTTCACTTGAGGCCATACGCGAGCACAGCCGGCTCCAATGGAACCGGTATGGGGAGTGGGGATAATACGCTTTTAATCACTTAGGGCAGGTCTACTAATATTCATATGTCTATGGAAAGGCTTAAATTTCACATCACAATAATAAATCATACTATTTCATTTCCATTTATGGCGAATCACAGTAAACAGCTGAAACCAACGTATAATTAATTACGTGAAAAAATTACACCCATTATCTTCATATTAATTGTAACTTTTCATAAATCATTTTTGGCAGCAATCACTGTAAAACCCACCGAGCACCATTTCATTACTGAAAGTAAAAACGGCTCCTACAGCAGATGGGCTAAGGTGAACGAATGCCACACGAATTTATACGAGTACATTATAATGACAATAATTGATTATTATTTACCAGCTGACTTGTACCCGGATTGCTGGGGGTTATCGTTAGGAGATAGACATATACCATCGTGGACTTTTCAGTGGATCTTTTCAGGATATACAATTCCGTAGAACATTATGTTGATATATACAAGGTTTTCCAATAAGATGTGTTATTTTGATATTCAATCGTAAAGGATCAATGGTTTCGTTGCTTGTGTGGCACGTAGCGCCGTCTCGTTGAAATTAAACGTTGTCCAGATCAATACCATCCAATTCCGGCCATAAAAAATCATTAATCATCTCTCGATAGCGCAATCCATTCACCGTAACTGTTGCTCCAGCCTCATTTTCGAAAAAGTAAGGTCCAATGAATCCGCCGGACCACAAACCGCACCAAACAGTCACACGTTGAGGATAGAAAGGCTTTTCAACAATAACTCTTGGGTTTTCCGAGCCCCAGATGCGACAATTTTGCTTGTTGACGAAGCCACCGAGGTGGAAATGGGCCTCACCAGTCGAGATGATTTGCATTTGATTCACTCAAGTGAATTTTAATAATTTCAATGCGTTGTTGAAGCGTGTATCGTTCCATTTTTATTAATGGCGTAGTTTCTACTTGTCAAATGTCAAAAAATGACAGCTTCAAAAGTAACATCTACCGAAATAGCGGGTCAAAATAACACCTCTTATTGGAAAACCCTGTATATATCTCATAAGGTTTAGCGTTAAGCTTTAGAAATGAAAGCGCCCCAAAATATATTTTTACGACTTGATTACAAAACATCGACATTTATTTACTTATTATATGTATAATATGCATGTATTATATATGTTAACCTTCCGGAAGAAATTCTCTAATTCATAGTTAAAATTCTATCAAAATTCGTTGCGTAGTTTAGAAGAACTAAGTGCACAAACAGACAGATGCGGATGAGGACTTCATTTTATACTATTTATAGATTATCGGAGATTATCATTTATAGAATCGGTTTTTAATATTATTCGGATAACTTAGCCTCAAATCCAAATTAAAGTTTTGTATGAAAAAGGCCGCGCAGACATTAAACCCCTCCAAACTCCCCTGCGCGGCGGCATGGAGTGGTGCGCACTATGGTCCCCTTTGAGGAAACTAGCTAGACAAAAAGATTTTAACGATGTTTTTATTTATGTACAAAAATATTCTCATAACATTGAAAAATATCCATAGTATTATGTTCACATCGATAAAAAATTAAAAACAATACGCGCGATACGTGGCAACATTGTAAACAATATGACACTTTGGATGTGCCAATCGTTCGCCTAGCGGTCGGTCGCTTTCGGGTGCGCATGCTGTTCGATCGTTAGTGTTGTTATTTGAAATCGGAGAGAAATTACGCAAAGACAGAAATTGAAGTCTATAGTATGTTCTTTCAAATTAATTTAATTATTTTATAATTTTTCTATTCAACATTACTTTAATTATTAATTAAAAATCGTGAAAAAAGTATCAATATTTACAATTATTTGCCAAAGTTTAATTAAACTTTCAAAATCGTGTACCAATTTGTACCACCAAACGAAACTAGTTACATATAAAACAATTCTTTATGTATAATATCTTATAAAAATTATTTGCTCAAACTTGCTCTTTTGTCATTTACAGAGCCTGTACCTACAGTCTATCGTTTGGATATTTTGGGGATTCTAGAAGTAAAGGGCACCTCAAAGTTGAATTGTGTTGCAATAAGGCAGTGTGTTTATGAACATATAAAATATTTTTTGAAGAAAAACAGTTTTAAAAGTCTCGAGGATAGTTTCATTAAGAAAAAATCGCTTCGTTTCTATTAATATTTCATAGAAAATGGTTTGAAGTCGGAAGAAGTACTTTAAAACTGATGTTTAAACACGCAAAATGGCTTAACACAGTTTTTATTCTTCCTGTAGTGATGCGCGATGAAGGACTACGTGGTAGACCAGAAAAAAAATGGTTTATGCTCGTCAAAAAGTTTTGCGTTTTTTGCTGAAAAAAATAAATGTCTTCTGAACTTTCGAAGTCCACAAGAACTATCTCATGCTACTCAAATCAGCTTGAGGTCACATGGAAAACGGGATGCTGCCAAAATACTAACGAAATATTCTGAATCGATAGTGAACTTCTGTTCCAGCGAAGAAAATACAGAAGTCTGTTAACAAAGCCACTGTTGGAACATTAGCATTTAATAAGAGTGATGATAGCGACTCGGCCAGTTGTTCATTAACAAAAAATGTCATTCGGTTTTGTTCTTATATTATGTTAAAAAAATATTTTTAACTAATAACTTTAAATAAGTACTTCGTTATGACTTAACCGAACCATTATACTATACGCATTTTATTAGTAATTAATTTTGTTTTAAAAATTCCGTAACAATGGCTAAAATAAATGTATATTTTTTAAAGTATTTGTTTTATTATATTGTGACCCTTTTGCGTCAAATGCCATGAAAAAATATTTTTGTCTAGCTAGATTGGGATTTGGGACCACTGTGGTGCGGCGGCATGGAGTGGCGCGGCGGCACTTAGTGGCGCGTGTTGTCGCCGCTCCGAAGTGTACGTGTGGCAGAGCATTATGAATCATTCGAACTATCATTAAGAATGGTTTATTTCACATAATTCGAACAATTCATCAAATATCAATGTTAATTTTCAAGTTCGGTGGAAATTACATTCAAGTTTTGTTATTATTTAATTTATGTGAAACAACTGCCCAATGATGATATAATAACTGAACTTGAATAGAACCTTTATAGAACTTTAAACCCGTCCTAAGCGATTGTATAAACACCCCTTTTCAATTTTTTTTCTCCCTTATCTTTTTGGAGAAACATACATACAATTATTCGTGATTGTTTTGTAAGAAGACTGTAAATTGTAATAGGAATCGGAAGTGACAATGGGAATGCTGGAATGGTAGACAAAATTCAAATCAAGGTGACATCAAAATATCAAATAAAAATGGACATTTGCGTGGGAACCTTGACTAAACTCCTACCAAGTTTAGAAGATAATTCAGGGGACCTACTCTGTATCTTTTGAAATTTTCCTGCCGCAGGTTTAGCCAAGTCACAAACCCGTATTAACCCTTCCCTTACGGTTTCAAAAATTCCTCGTCCTACGGTGCTATACACACGGTAAATATTTATATATTGTAATTACTTAATGCAATACATAAATGTACTGCGGAGGAATATTTAAAATTTGAACTCTGTGTTTAGTATATATTTAGGGAGATATTTTATTAATTAGAGACGATGTTCACTCAGTTGACAGCACCGGCAAGGAAAGGTTAAACCACGAACTTACTGGTTTGTTAACCCGAAAGATAAAGAGTAGGCCTCCTGGTCTTGTGGAATATAAAATTCGCAAAGCGCCGTGCGGTGATTTCTACAAAAGAACTACATAAATTTATTATTAGGTACTATATACACGGCGTCCGGAAACTGGTGGTAAATTGGAGAATCTTCATCACATTTGCAATCGATTTTGTGGTATAACTTTTTTTTACTTGAGCTTTCATTTTCGAGCGAGTTAAAAGTTGGAATTTATTAGGTCAAATCTGAAAAATCTGTTGCTACCGGGTTACTATCAGCTGTTTATTAAAAAAAATAAAATTAACAAAAAAAATGTTTTTTTGGTTCTCTGTGTGATATAGATTAGTAGATAGTTGTAAAGGGCTAACTGAGATGACAAGGAAATACATAGTCCAGTCATTACCGTATTGGTAGTGAATATGTACATTAAATATTTAATTGATAATTAATATTTAAGTATACACAATTATTATTGTAATAATTTGAACAATTATTTATATCCATAGCAAACCCAGTACCAAAGTGTTCGGGAATAATTTGTGACATGAATACCAATTTAATTTTGTACCAAAAGAACTCTAATTTAACAACTATACTGAATAGATAATAAATTTATCATACTTAAATCTAAGTATAAACTAGCCGATAAGAAATCACTGCAACGAATGGATGAAGTAGCGAATATCTCTGTAATGCAAGAATATGAAACAAACAACTCTGGTTGCAATTCCTATAAATAGTCGAGACAATAGCAAATTCTATGATAAAAACTCCACCTGCAGAATTGTTGTCTTCTATTTAGTTGATTGCTATTGCATAATTACTGGCAAGATATGATAATAACTTAACAACACTGATGCATAATTAGAATATTGTCTCCAGAGAACGTCACAGCACGTCTGCCTTTAAACCGTATGCAGTTTTCACCCACACGCAACGTCTCGCTAAATGATTTATTAGGTAATGTTCCTTGCAATTAACTAACAGAATTGAATTATTCACTAAACATAGTTCAACCCTCAGAAAACAATTAAAATACCTTTAACGTCTGCAATATTATATGTCTTATTAGCTGTGAAAATGCTGCAACTCATAATACAGACGTTTTAAAATATTTGGCACTCCTCATAACGTGACAAAGATATTTTCTGAAATTTATTCTTTTTCTATCCATGATGCTACGACAGAATTTCTGGTCATTCGATGAAAAACCTCTAGCGAACTTTTTGAAGACCCATCAATAATAATGTTTATAAAACTTGGAAAGCTCTGCTGGATAGGACACCTGCCATAAATGAAAGAAAGCTGACCACCGAAAAGACTTCTAATTGTTGGAGTTTTGGGAGGCTTAAGCGTAGGTGGTTGGATGGTATGGAGGACATTGCCGGAGCCGTAGGCATAAATATCTCGAAGGAAATTACAGAGGCCGCGGAGGAGGCTTCTCTGTTCCCTGGAGGAGGCCAACACACTCCAAGGGTTATAGCGCCAATAATGTATGTATGTACCGTTTACGGCAGTTTAACCAACCTTATTTGTGCCATACTCCACTTCATTGCTTAACACATTTGCCGGAAAACAGAGGATCGTGATAGAAGACATGCTTTGTCACAGGACACTTGTGTTTTGTGAAGTCAATGAAAATCAGTAATAACGTCAAGTATAAAAGTGTTCACATTGTGACTCAAATACATAGGCTACATACTACTGCTGTACAAAACTTGACTTCCCTGTCTGTTGTGTTGTATCATGTCCATGATTAAAAGTTGTATACGTACATTGCGTTGAATCAAACATCTTAATAGAGGAAACTTACCATGCTTTTCATTACTACAAATAAATAATAATACAAGTCAACAGCACAAAAATTAACAATTACCTCGACAAGTATCATGTTAAAATTTGCGTTAATGTTTCGTTTTCTTTTCACTTCTTAATCAATTAAACTTAATTAACACATGCCTTCCAAGATATTTAAAATGCCCCCGTCGGGGCTGGCGCCTCATGTTGAGAACCACTGCTTTAAGGTATTTTGAAGGTGCATCTACATATCTACATTTCAAAACATTATATATTTGGTAAGATATTGGAGTTGTCTTCATTTTATAACTTAAGCTTAACCCCTGAAATGCATCACTATAACAATCAATTGAAAATAAAAGAGATTCCTACCTGACTGAGGCCGATCCTGTACAGCGAAGGATCCAGGTCGAGGGTCTTCAACATCTCCTCGACAGTTCTCCGCTGCTCGTCTTGGGGCAAGGAGGCCAGTGAGGGGTGGTGGGCAAACCCGTCCCCACCATCGTGGTGTGGAGAGGCCAGGAGTCGGAATCTGAGAAAAACACATATCGTTAATATTACCATCACTTGAACAGTGTACGATCCCATAAAACAGGTCAACATAATAAGCAAGTGGCATTTTGGTTTACAAGGCAACAAACAAACATTGCTTTAAAAAAATATATTAAAATTTATTGTGTCATAAGTCATAACCAAAAGGGTAAATATAATATATTAACCGTCTTACTAATTAGATTCTTACACGCTTGTTCAAAGTTGATGTGGTAAAGCTGACCTTGAGCCTGGTTTAAGACCGTTTTGGCCGCACAAATGCCATGGTAATTCATTAGTCAAGTTTTTCACTGTTCTGAGCATACACGCAGTGTATGCTCAGAACAGAACATTTACACGGCGTTTATAAGTAAAGGGGTAAGTATTTAGCCCCTTTTCCACAGGGACACTCAAGTTTTCCGATAGGTTCATACCAAGTACAAGTTGCCGACATTTTGTAAACTCTTCGGTGACGCCAGTCTCACGCGACCAGCCGGTCGAAGTCGTTACCACTCACTTCGTCAAGATTTTAAACATGGTGTAGCAATTAATAAATATTATAGCCTAGCTAAAATAATGGTCTCATCGTAACATATTGTGCAACAGTGCGTGTGAGTTTAGATCAATGTTTGTTGATGAGCGTGTTTAGATCAAAGCTAGGTACAAAACAGTCTACAAGAAATGACGGCTACAGCATCTGTGAGTGAGGTTATGAAAGCTAGTTTTGACGTTTCGAGAGGTGGTGGCGATGTGGATCTCGTGATTTCAGTAGTGAAGTGTACAGCCTCTGCGTGACAAGTTGTTTGCGACGTGAATATACATCATCAGTCACGGGCACTTACATATGTGAAAGAAGGGCCTTAGTCAAAATTTGAGATTTTAAAATAAAATAATAACCTTCGAGCAAACTCAGCGAATGGAAGTGAGTCAGGAAATCCTTGTTTATACATTCTGGCTGCTTCCAGTATTTGGAATCCTCGGAACTGCAATAAAAAGATAATTTATAGAGTTGTTCATCAAACTATTTCACTTTTACATTAATTTAACATAAACCAATATTAAGATTAAATTTTTTTTAATAAAAATTATGTTTTCTTAGTTCCAGAGAGAAAGATATTGTAAAACACTCTGTAAAGCCAAGAGAACATCAAGTGCGGGTTCCAAATTAAACAAAAGTTTTAAATCAAGTTTTCAAGGTAGGTACGGAAAGAATAAAACTTCTTAAACATGAAAACTTCTTATGTGGGAACCTTATATGAGGGTTCCACTATATATCCATATTTAACCCTTTCTAATCCACACAGTTTTATGTTGACATAATAGTGCTAATGGAGTTCTAAAGGTTAAATCTTATTCGAAACACTTAATCCCTAAATTAAGGACCAAAACAATCATAGATTTAAAATAAATTATTCCATACCTGTGACCGCAACAGTGGCACATCCAGATTACCATCTGCCCCCGCCTGGGACGAGCTCTGTTTGCGCGGCAGTGCGCAGAAAACAAAGCGGGGCCGCGTCCTGCGCAAAGCCCCTAGCACTGTCTCCACGCCGCCCTGGATCTGCGCAACGATGGAGCGCCGGTTCACCACCACAGCGCCTGTGCAAATAAACAACAAATCAATTATAATTAACAATTGGATCACCTTAAATAACTCCAAATATTCCTTTAACTCATTTTGTAACACCGATAACATTGAAAACACATTTACAAATTGTGCAGATGTCCTTCAATCCAGGTCCCAAAGGGTTAATGTTGATAAACCATTTTTGTTGTATTTATTTCATATCCATTATCATTTTATTCTTGTTTGAATCATGACTCAATCTAACACCTGCACTTCATTTTTCATTGCCTATGATTTTTACTCTTTACTTTTCTACACTATTGTCTTTTGAACTGCAACCTTGCAATCCAATGCAAGTCATTATTCACCCTCCAAACAGCATCTTCAAAAATGACATAGGTCCTGAAGGAAATTATTTTCCTCACTGTGTGGAGCTAATGTAAGAAAAAAATCTCTTTACCGTTTTACATTGCAGACATTTCAAATGCCTTATTATTCAAGTTAGCAGAATCACATTGCAATGCAATAACAAATACAGCAATCTCTCACTAATTCGTCAATCCCAAAAAACCAGGCAAGTGTCCAATTATCGAAAGCGATAAAAATTAAAACATACATTTCTTAAAAACAAACAAACACTGCTCTCGATCTTTTGTAATTTTCATTTTTTTAGTAAAGTTGAGATGACATGTTTACGTTTGCAAGAAGATTCCATTTTTTAAATTTATTCAAACAAAATAAGTGGCAGAACGAAACTAGCAGAATTGCTAGAATACACCAAACTAGGACTAACTGAAATGTCCTGGGGGTAGTGGTTTACTGGTAAAATGATCAGTGAGACAAGCTAGACGGTAAGTAACTGATGCCCTTTATGTGATTTTTCACAAAAACGGTGTTATATAGATTATTATTAACCTCTCAGACATAGAATTTTAATTATTATGTGTCCCTTTGAGTACTGTCAGAACGTGATAATTTTTGTGTTATTTACGAGTTTTACTAAAATCTTCATAACTCACGTTTTGGGAAACGTAGCCTCATTCTAAAAATTGTTTTGGAAAGATTATGAAATCCACTATCGCATTGTGTTGTTATACGTAAATATTTGCGTTTCTAAATATACATTTTATGAAAACGTCAAAAATATGTAAAAATCGCTTACCATTATTTCAAAGCCTTGAAAAATGTACTTTTTTCTGAGTAGCATAAAGGAATAACACTTTAAATAGTGAAGAAATATATTTAAAAACTATTAGTCACCTCAAAATATTAACCGTCCAAACTAAAATATTTTTAATAAATTATTTAGAAACGCAATAAATTATTAACGAACATCTTGACAGTTTCAATCGGCTTAGATAATGCACCTCTACGTTCCATAGATATTCTTGAATACAGACGCGTAGCGTTATTCATTATCGATACTCTGTTTTTTAAATCATGGCAATCCGTATACTAGTGATGGAAATAAATCAATTTTTGTAAAATCTCGCGCGTTTACGTGAAAAGACGTTCTAATGTCTTGACCGCTATTATCATATTTACGTCTTTTGACGTTCTAATGTTCTGAGTGGTTAAGATAACCCAACCCGTCGTATCAGTGTACAAAGTTTGACGCTGGAGTCTAGGCACGTGGCGGATTACTGAACTCGATATACGAATGGTAGCAAATTATAGAGCTTGATTTTGTGCTTTGAACTAGTAAAAATAACGGTAGATTATAGTAGATGTCGGATAATCGAGCAGCGGATTACCGAAAGAGAAATTTTATGGCAAGGAATTCCAGCAATATGACAATGGCCCGGTATATCAGTTGGTCGATATCCTCGCTAAATATGACATTCCTCGCTCAAATTTAGAAGGACTAAATCGTCCGCTCAATCCTTGATAAGCTGCAAAGTAGTTAGTTTTTTAGACGCCGAGGCGTTAGCAGCAACACATTTCAAATTTGACATTTACGTGAAAAATTTTATTCTTTCATCTCACCGAATTTTATGTGTTGACTATTAAATTGATCGAGCAATGAAGGTATTAGTTGATAATCATTCTAAAGAAGTGCGGTAAAGCATTTTAAGAAGGATTTTAATAGATTCAATGTGAGAACAGTTTGTTTTCAGTAGTAAAGTTTGTCATAATTTCATGAATATGGCCCTGACTCCAGCAACACAAAAACAAGCAGTGGGGAACTTTATCAAAAATCAACTTGTAAATTAAATCAACGTAAAAATGAATCTGCAGTCGTTGACATGTTGGAAGATCGCGATGACAGTAGTTTGGTTTTGCAAAAAATATTAAAATCATAGACGTAATGTGTAATATTGGTGACATATGCTTGCAACCTATATACGGATTGTGTGCTAAGCCTAACATTCCAGTCGAGCTTAAAAGCAACTGATACACTGGGCCTATGACAAAACAGCTCTGTGGTTTTATATTAATCTTTTTAATTTCATTAGCTTTTTGGTAACTTATTCAATGAAATATTTTTTAAATTTACTTAATTTAATTATAAATAAATGTAAATGTTGAAATCCCAACCTGTAGTCAGGGTCCTTCTGATGCTGGAAGCTCGCCTGAGACTGGCTTGGGCATCAGGACCTGCTCCGCATAATCCTCGACTCCACACAAACAGGCGGGATACATCCTCGCTGGGGAAAAACATACCTCATTAGATTAAAATCTTTAAAACTATATTTAGCACGGAACTCTTGTAATGCAATGCCAAGAAATTAACAAAAATATCACCCTGGCTAACAGATGCAACCACTGTCTAAAAATATTTCTAATAGAGACTCCTCTCAAAAAGGACCAATTACAATCTCTAAAACATTATTCAGAGCAGTGCTTAGATTGCTTGGTCCTCAAGACGAAAAGCAAAAGGGTTTAGGATATTTTAGGCAAAACTTATAAAACTAATCTTTAAAGCAATACAAGAAAATGGTGACCGGCAGAATATGTACAAATAAATAATATAACTGGGATGGTTCCGCTGTACATTGAAATAGAAAGCAGTATATAGAAAGGATGGAAGATAGCCAGAGAACAAAGCATTTATCTATTGTTTATGAAGGGTCCTATTTTTAGGGTTGAAACACTCGAAAACTAGTCTAAACTGTCTAATGAAAACTAATGTCAGAAACGGCAGCCGGGAGCCGTCAGCTTGTAAAATAGTACAAAAACTGCTTTAAATGATTAAGGCAGTAAGTCGATTCATAGAGGAACGATCGATACGATCTATTTTTATAAAATTAATTTAGGACTGGAAGAAATAAACGACACATGCAGGAAAATGATTATTCGAGGAACGATCGATCGAGATTTCACTGTACTCCATAATAAGCCTGAACTTCGGGGGAGTTTGGGGGACAGAACTCAATAGATAACTTACACGGAACTCTCTTGCAGCAATCCAATGGCATTCCTAGAAACAGGATTCTCTCGACTAGCCTTCAGCCATCCACTGGCGTTGTACATCACGGGGTAGGTACCCTAAAACAAAAATACATCATAAACATATTTAAACATCCATAATTTAAGATCGAGGTAAATTTTGTGATTGAATATCTCAGTAAATTGAAATATTGCAGTAAGTAAGTGAACCTTATTTTAGGAAATAAAGAAAAACATAAGGGACAGCTTAAATATCGTCGAGTACAATCGCTACATACCTGCATATGGTGCAACACAAAGTGCATCGGGTGTGGAGCACGGCGCATCAGCTGCTGCGGGGAGCCACTCCACATGGAGGCGGCCCGCTCCACGAAGCTGGTGTCGGACGCTCCGGGATGCATGGACTCCTCATCTAGTAACCTGGAACAATAATAATTGCACATGAAAATCATGTTCATCACGATGATCATCCATTCAAATTTTACAGATTTACACACTGCCCTGAAGAAGTGACCAATTTAGCTCAGTTTCTACCAACATTACTATGTAGCCTGCTTTAACAGCCTATCAAAAAGGTAGGGACAGTTTTGAGCCATCAAACTCCGCCACCACAAAAGTGAGAGAGGATATATCGATGCTGTTGAGGCAAAAGTCACCAACCAAGGCCCACAAATTTTGAGATACCTAAATTTGAATGTTGGAGAAATAATTTGACTGTAGTGTTTTATATATTTTTCTATTATTACACGAATAGATATATTTCCACTATATAAAGTTTAAGGGTAAACTTAACGTGAGTTATAATCTTTAATAATTATAATGTAAATTTAATTATTTTTTTAAGATAAACTTTTTGCAAGTTATGCTTAAAATATTACGTCAAATTATTTGTTTACACCCGCCCGTACAAAGGCAATAAGAATAGGAATATGTAAATAGTTTTGTCCAAATAAATAGTGAATTCTTTCAAGAAAGGCATACATATATAATATTGGATTGAATCACCGATATAATGTGGTATTTCTATGACTTTATTGAAAGAATTCAGTTTTTATATGGAAACAACTATTTATTCATATTCATAGGGCATATGTACAGCCACAAACAAATAATTTGTAGAATTAATATTTTATAGCATAATTTGCAAAAAGTGTAGTTTAATAAAACAATTAAATCAACGCCATCTATGAACGCATAGATTTTAACGTAAGGTATGTTTACCCTTAATCTTATGGAGAAAACAAGATTCCTTCTAGATCAAGGTGCAAACTAACTATTTTGTCGTAAATTATTAACGTTATATCTGTCAGTAAACTTGCAATGAGAGAGCATTAGTTAAAATAGCAAATGAATTACCACAAGAGACCCTTCCTGTCTACGTCTCGAAGATCTGCCTGTGAGGTCCTCAGCATTGTGTTCTGCGGAGTCCTATCTAGCAGCTCTACCATGGGGCCAGGGTTCATCACTTCTGTTATCCAGTCTGCAATAAAAAAACAATCAATTTGTAATGGTCTATATAACAATTCCGCGATTAAATAATAATGCTCAACTTACATACCAAATTTAGTTGCCAGGAGAACAGTGATTTAATGCGCCACTTCAAAATGAAATTTATGAACTTGTTAAAATATCAAGACAAAGTTAGAAGTGTATGGCGTATCAATATATCGCCCCCACTTGCACACGGTCACCAAATCTGGATAGTGAAAAAGAGAAAACATACCGGGGTTAAAGCTGCGGAAGAGATTTTTTTAAGAGAAGATGCCGCTAGGTTATAAACATGTACATATTAGTTTTAAGTCTGAGTTGTAAAACACCAGCTATAAGTTTTAGATGTAAGTCACTAGTTATAAGTCTTTGTACCTAGTTAGTTACTAGCTTTGTCTTAGCTGTAAGTCACTAGTAAGTTATTAGTGGTAAGTCTAAGGTTGGGAGAAGAAACTCCAGAGGCTGGGCCTGCTGTGGACGGAAGCCGCCGAAGCAGCGTAGGTCAGGACGATGGGTTCCCGACTCAAATAGAACAAGACGACGATGATCAGATAAGATGTAACAATTTGGCAGCAAAGTATTTACCTTCTTCAGGCAGACCCTCCTGGCGGCATGCCGCCCGGGGCGCCAGTACGGCACGCTCGTGCGCCAGTAGCTGCAGCCGCTCCTGCAGGTAATTCACGGCCAGCTGCTGCAGTCCCGCTGCCGCCACTCCGCCATTGCCGCCCGCCAGTCCCGGGGGATCCACCAGGAGCAAGGAAGAGACGGTACGGGCGTTAGTGGTCAGGCACCTGGAACATTAACAAAAATGGAAAATAGACTACAAAACTTGACTTCTTATTCAATGGAGTGATTTTTTTAATTTTTATATTCAAAACATAAGTTATTGTGCATAGTTTTTTAAATGATTTTCGACTACCACACCTGGGCACATGCCCGTATAATGGTAGTTGAAATATAATATAATATATGTAATACCTGTTAATTGTTAAATACACTGTTTTGTTAAATACAATAATTATTTATTTTTTTATAATAAGTGTGTTATTATCTTTTTTTGTAACAAATAGATATAATGATATCCTCACTGGGATCTCCTGTGCTGAGGATTTCATTTCCATATGATTACTAACCTGTTTTTTCATTTATGCATTATAAAAATGAAAACATCAAATTAAAAATATAGAAACTTTACAAACAATTATAAAGATTACAAAAAATATAAAAAAGGTTATAATTACAGAACAATAAACAAAAGCACAGAAATAAAAGAGAAACATTGAGTTTAAAAAATTAAAAACTCAATTTCCGTGTGATATGCTGGGAAATATACGTCCCGCTCGTTCCAGGGCACAACATATATTTCAAGGACGTATTCATAAGTCCTACCCATACCCGATACTGTTTACGTTTGACGTATTTATACGTCCCGCCCGGTTAACAGGTTAATATAATGCATTGGTATAATGACGAAATGTGTAATTGGTCTCTCGGTCAAGCAAACTGCACATACAAAAAACCAATCCTATTGCAAACTGTTTTTTGTGTTGATCAAGATGCAGAAAGTGGCCTATTTCAAAACCCATTGGAATTTTTTTTTTTTTTTATAGTGAATACCTCACAAGAGTCCCAACTGCTCCCGTCTGGAGCCAGTGAGACTATGGCATCCCCAATTGGGGGATGTTGTGAGGCTGAAGGTAAGTGGGGAAGGGAAAGAGGAAGGTGGGGAAGTACCTGGCTATTCAGATCTAGTCACTAAACACGGCTAAAGCCATTTGGAGCAACGTTTCAATTCTGAATGATGGTCTTACACCAGGGCGATACTGGTAGTATCTTCCACTCTGGAACGTGCCGCAAATATACTATTTATTATTTTAATTAATTAATTGTGAAATAACACAAATTAATCAAATAAAATTTATCTGCGCACGCCGGGTTCGAACCCGCGACCTTCGGAATGGCAGTCCAATGCGTTACCACTGGACTATGCCGGCCGTCTGAAATGATAACTATTTACCCTTAATGTAATAACGGGTGACATCATCTGTCAAAGTAGATATTATGATGCAATACAAATTTGAAATATCAGCCGGGAGTACGCCAGGACGCCCTGATTTTTAGGAGTTGAATACATGTCTAAGGATGTGAGGGAGGTTGTAGTTTTATCAGCCGGTATACATGGCAACCTAGCGCCAATATAGAAATGTTTGATGGACAGGGATCAAGCGAGGTTATATTAGACCTAGAATGAAAAATAGTCTTAAATAAGAATTAATAAAAGAAATCAGATTAGTACCTGTTGATGAGGGCCACCATGCAGTTGAAGAATTCAGTATAGAGACCAATGACCAGCCCTTCCAGAGCCTCGTTGCCGGAAATCTCCCGTTCTACTCCTCGATCCGTCGGAGAAGGTGTTCTGGAAAGAAGGAAGCGTTTTGATTATTAGTAAAGAAAACAAACTTCGATTAAAAGAATGCATGAAATTTTAGTAAACTGCATATCTCGTGTCTATGTAAGTTGGAAAATACAAATTGTCACCAACCTGGCCCCTGCAGTAGCAGCCCCGATGGCCCCACTGAACAAAGCCCTGGCCAGCTCCTCGGGGCAGCATCCCAGTAGTTGGGCAGCCCTGGCTCCGGATGCAGGTTCGGCAAACTGGTAACGCCCACTCACTGGAATGGAAAAAAAAAATTAAGAATAATGAAAAAATTTCTTCATTGCAAATTATATGATCGTCACCATAAGTTGGGTAGTCCTGACTTCTTCAGTAAGCCCCCAAATCTTGCCGGTCTCCTGTTGTCCCTTTTCAGTTCCAGATACGGTGTTTACCCCAATACTGACCAGCCATCAATATTCTCACTCGTCGTGCGGATTTATTATAGAGAAGTAGAGATGATTGATACATGAAATTTTCTGTAACTGCGGTTCCAGTTAACGGAGACCGACGTGGAACTGGCTCTTTACTTATCGGCTATTCACGTATTTTTTATCAAAATTTCAAAAGAAACCAATTCCAAAAATAACTGGTTTCTCAGAAAAATTATATTGACGATTCAAGCAACAGCAAAATAACCAGGACAGGAATTTCGATCATCTTTAATAGCAGCCTCTTTGGTTGTCGGCTATCTTCCATTCTAGCTATACAGTCATGCCTTTAAAGCGGAACATTTCCAGTATAACAAATTTTGGTAATGACAGCTCTTCAAACAATTGGTATAGCTCACTTCACTAAATACCAAAAGATTCAATCCAAGGTCTATTCACCCATGCCAATAGGAGAATTCCCTCTTTAACTCACCTTTGACGGCACCAGCAGAGGCCAGGTGCCAGATCGCGGCTAGCACCCTCCAGAGAGAAAGGCGCTCCCGCTCCGACACACCCAACTCCGCTAGTGCCTCACAAAGCAGCGCCAACCCCAGGGCTTCCTCGCCTCCGGCACGGGCCCCCTCGAGCAGCAGCACCCTCCTAGTGGTGCTATCGCAGCCGTGGATTACCCTAAAAATAAGGATATTAGTTAGAAGAGGAGGAGCAACAATTGAAGTGGAAAATATAAAAATAATAAAGGAACGTAAATTCATCTAAGGTGCTAATGTCGCAGCCATAGATTACCTCATAAGCACAGGACATTAGTTAACGAAGAAGAAGAACCAACAGTCGCTAAAATGTGAAACTGCTGAAACACCAACAGCAGCAATAGCAAAGCAATATGTAGGAGATATGAAAAGAATAAAGAAACCACCATTATTCTATGGTGCCGATTTCCCTTCTTGACAGGAAGAAAGCTCAGATACCTAGGAGTCATAATGTGGAACAAGGAGATATTGCCAAACACTGGATGAAAACGAAAATGAAAACCCTGGTGTATTTTAGTAAAAAATCTGAACTGTCTGGAATGTCAAGTGAAGATAGTACAGAGTGCTAATGGCCTAGCAGCTAGAACCCTTGTTTGGTATAACTTTAAAAATTATCATTAATTTTTAACATAAATAATTAATCACCATTTAAATATGTCAAAGGCTCCATCGAGGGACTGCTTGGTAGGAACGCGCGTCACGTCGAGCAGATGCGCGTGCAGCGCCGCCCCTGCCAGCGCGCCCGTCTGGTCGTAGTGCAGCGTCAGCACCTGCGCAGCCGCCGAGCGACCGCCGCTCCAGCAGCCGGCCGCCGTGAGTGCCAGCAGCGCGGCGCGCACCCTCCCCACCCAGGGACTGGCGGAGTTCGCGGTGCCGCTGGTCACGCCCTGCCCGGCGAGGTAGAGCGCGCAGCGACGCAGGGCGCCGCTCTTGCCGGCCCCGGAGCGGCCGAGGAAGACCAGCGCCTGGTCACGTCGAGATGAGAGCATGGCCCGGTGGGCAGCTTGTGCTGCGGCGTATAGGTGTGGTGGTGCATCTTCCCATCGGCAGCCCTTGAACATGGCAGCCACCTGCAAGTAAAGCAATTTGATTTCAATTAAACACTGGAATAACACCAGACAGAATTTAAACAGTTGAAATGTCTATAGTTGTGTTTAATAACCAGATCTAATAGTATGCTTGTATAAAGGTTGTTGGTAAAATATGAAAACAACACGAGTCCAAGATAAGAGCCCTACGACATTCCAACGTTCCTATCAAAAGATCTTTGGAGTAGCCAATAATAATGTATCAGTTCGCATTAGCATGCAAAAGAGTTCAAGATTCAACGAACCTGATATATTTTTACAACTTTATGGTCACTATAAAAAGCTTAAAACAATAGGGGTCCAAGATGCGAGCCTTGCGGAAAACCCGACGTTACGGAAAAAATATTATTATCTCGTAACTAATTTTTACGAGACATGGTTGATTATGCCGTCGAATAAATTCGGCATTTATTCATTCTCGGAAGATTTTTTCAATTTGTATGAGGATTTCAGAAAAAAAATCTTACCTTGTCAGAGTAGATGGTAAGCGGCGCGGGCGGGTTGATGAGCAACAGACTATGCCCCGCCGCTGTGTGTACGAGGTTGCTGCCGTAGCGTTGCCTCAGCGTGTGCAGGGCCGAGCTCTCGTTGAGGTAGCGCAGCGAAGCGAGATCCTCCACCAGGTCGAACTGCGAAGGGTTGGCCTGGGGAAAATAATTATAAGATTATTACTGACTAATCGTAACTAATCAAATGTAGATCGAAATATCCTTCGTTTCGATTTGCGGGTTAGTATTAGGTATTTTCTTTTGGTTCGAACAATTGAAATCAAGATATAAACATAATATGTACTGTTTTACCTTGAAACAGTTCAATCAGTTTTAGGTTTACAAAAAAGGAAACATTGTTGAATGGGTTAAGTGCTAGAGGAATAATTGTTTTTATAACAAGAAATCGGTTGCGATTTTAAACTGAAAAATACATACATCTCTTTGTAACAGTACTAATGCATTTTTTGTGCCGGTTAAGAAAATATGTAAGTTTTAATAATGCTATAGAAAACAGCACAGAAACTTTCCCACAGAACTTTAGACGGCATTAACTGGTGTGATATGTGGGTGGCAACATAGTTGCAAATAAGAATAAAAGGGTTAATTGAAATTCCATCAGTGCGTTACACGCCTCGCATCTTGCATAGCAGCACATCGTGCGATGCATCACCTGACAGAAACGTGTCAAACGAACATTGCACACGGTAACTTAGACATACGATCTGAGGGGATTAATCTGTAAAAGGCTTGTTGTCGGCAGCTTTACCATGGTGTTAACATTGCCATGATCATCTACATAAAGTCATATAGCCGTAAACCATGCATGTAATAGGAAAAGAAGCGGAACCATAGGGCGCCGAAGACGATAACTGACTGAATATGTGCATTATCATCTAGACACATTAAGTTTCCACTTTGGTATATACGCTACTTCTTCTGTCAGCAGCATACTAGATCAACCTTGCACCGACTACCTGTCTATTAGTTTGTTCTGGTTTATGATGCCTTTAATAACTCTGAAGGACTGTTTTCCTCATGTCAAGCAATGTTCCTGTACTGAAAGTTTATCTTTTATAATCATATCATAAAATTGGTAATTTGGTCTAGCCGGCTTGTTCAGGACTGTAATAGGTCTATACTCGAGCAACAAACAAGTTGTCCACAAGTCAAATAATATTCCTGAACCGATGGTGGTCCTATATCATCATAAAGGCGGGTCTTTGTTTAGCCGGATTGTTGAGATCTGTAATAGGTCTCCACTCGAACACTCCACACGTTGTCCATAAGTCAAACAAAGTTCCTGTAGCGACACTTTGTCTTATATCATCAAAAATGCGGGTCTTTTTTCTAGCCGGATTGCTGAGGACCATTATAAATAGGTCTCCGCACGCTGTCCACAAATCAAGCAACATTTTTCTGAAATAATTCCAGGGGGTCTTTGAACTCCAGTCTTCAATCACCCATCTGGTGTCCTAAAGTCGAGCAATGCGCCTACACAGGTCACTTGAGTTTGGCTATTACAACCGCAAAACTTAAATATACATACCTTCTCCAGATCATCATCTTCCACCTCGATGTCCTGCCCCGAATGCCTGAGACGTACGGCTGTCCTTCCCCCGCGGCGTTCGTCCCCTTCGCCGGGTACGGTGGCAGCAGCGCTGTCAGCCGGCCGCAGTGTGGCCGTAAAGCCGGCGCGATGGCACAACCACAGTTTCTCGCCCTCATCGTCGCAGGTGGCGGGGTCAGACTCGTCCTCGGATTTAGCCTGAAATAACAATGAAATCATCAGAAACTCGTATGTTTTTTGGGATGGGAATTTAGAGTTTTAATTGGATAGGGAACATTGGAACTTGAAAATTAAGAAAGAAACGAACAAATGCTTTGGACACGCAGAGCGGTTTATTTAAGTAATACAAAGTGCCGAAATGATGAAATTCCGCAAAAAACGCAACGCCTAAGCCTAATCAGTAAGATTAAGAAAGGGATGGTTTGAGCACGTAGAACGAATGCATGAAGAAAGGAGTGTAAGGAGAATATACGGCGCGAATGTAAAAGGTAGAAGAAGTCAGGGAACGCCCGAGGAAGACACGGAACGATCAAGTGGACCAGATACAAAGCCGGGACTTGTCAAGAGTTTGAATACCAGAAGAGCATGTATGAGACTGTGTATAAATGTGAATGGGACAAGGAGTGTGTGCCAGGACCGAATTGATTGGCGATCCGTCCTCTCTGCCTACCCTACGGGGAAACGGCGCGATGGTTAGTTAGTTAGTTAGTCCACAAAAATACAGCAGAATGGACAAGCGAGTTGTAGAAACAAATTGTAGAAAAATGTTCCATTCACCAGTTTCCCGGAATTTCCTCGATCCTGTTGAATCAAGTCGATGATGACTTTTATACATATATTTTTTTTAAATCAGTAGATATTGGACACTTAGGACGGGTTGTTTCGGAGAATCTGAACAATTCATCAAATTTCGACATTCATTTTCAAGTTCTGTGAAAGACTTTTTCAAGTTCTGTTTTTATTTCAGTTTTGTCAAGCAACTAGCCTACAATGATATAAAAACAGAACTTGAATAAATCTTTCACAGATCCCGAAAATTAACGTTGAAATTTGATGAATTGTTCAAATTTTCCGAAACAACCCGTCCTTAAAGTTGGGGTGGCCAGTGACGAGATGTGAAAGATTTTTTTGCTAACAACAAAATATGTCACCAGAGACCAATATGTTGTTTACATTTTTACTCCAAATGACGTCAGGAATTACTGGTTAAAGTCAGGTATGTCTCCTAAAACCCACTACAAACCACAAGGAAAAACAGGTGCACTTTATTTATTTATTTAGCCATGTTCTCCATAAAACAAACATATTACGGAAAAGATTACAAATTTGAAACATGTAGGCGTAAAAGGTTCATGGGTGCAGTTTTACTATTTTGTGACTTGCGTCAAAAGTTGTTGAACTGACTGTAAGTGACGTTGAAAATGTCCACGACAGAACAGAACAGAGACTTGCAATTAGAGTCATTCAGCAGCGTTAAATAAGCCTCGAATTCACCTAAAACGTAGATGCGATGCACTACTACATCGTGTAACATTTGGAATCGGGCAGCTAACAATTACATTCATTATGTAGATGGCGATAAGGTTTAAATTCCCACTTAAGGCGATGCACTACGTCGTGTAATATTTTAAATCGAGCCGCTATCAATAAAACCCCTTACGTAGATGGCGATAAGGTTTAAATTCCCGCTTAACACTATCCGCCTGTTTTGATTTATGCAAGAAAAAAACATGGCCAAAAAGTGCCTTTTATTTTATTTTGTGGATGTTGAGGCCTAAATATTTAATTTTTTTCCGATCATTTTATAAATAACTTAATTTGCCACATTATACAATAAAAACATACAAAAAAAGGGTTCGTACGTAGGAGATTTTGAACTTTAAAGCAGTTTTCATAGGCCTTATACATTATTTTTTTCTGGGTTTATAAAAAGACTTATCTAAAAAATACTCGATTATTTCAAAGGCGAAGACGTATTCTACTCACAGTATTTAATTAAAGCATCTGAAACATTTCTAGGCGATCAAATTTTCAAACCAAAAACACATGATTTTGCATTACTACGTATTGCATCGCCTTAAGCCCCCACGTACCCAATTTCTACCGATTTATAGCAAGTTTCTCGTTAACTCTTTAAGTTTTTAATTTTACGAAAAAATATATGTTATTTTTTTAAGATAATATCTTTCTATACATTTGTAATGCCGAAATATTAATTATATGAAATTCCCTCGATAGAAAAAAATCACAAAGTAAGCTCCGAAAATTATTGAAAACACGTTTTGTTCTGTTATTAAATATGGTATAGGCATGAAAAAATTCACAGTGTATGTTTAAATGCAACTGTATCTAAATTTCGCTAATAAAAAATTAGTTAATGTTAATTAAGTGTTAATCTCAAGTGATCTACCAGGTAAGTATGGTACTGTATATTATCTCCATATTTATTTAGTAGATCATTGTAAAAGTGTATTATATATTTGTACAGCGCTCTTGAGGTAATTTTGCGCAAAAACGGCGCTATATAAATCATCCAAACATTATTTATTATTATTTTTAAATGAAGCATTTGTTGTGAGATTTTTGCTCTATTTGAAACGAGTCGTGTTCTATTAAATATTTCCGCTTAATTATAATCGTTTTTTTAATATTAGCTTGCTCCCTCTAACATTCGTATTTACATATCTCCCTTTCAAACCATCTTTGAACGCTTACTACGGGGCCTTAACACCAGCCGCTTTTATGATTTGTGCACGAAAATATCATCGACAAAAAGCTTTTTTTTATTTTATTTTGCGAAGTTCAGCCACAAATATTTAAATGCTTTACGATCATTTTCTAAAGAACTTAATTTTCCACATGGTACAACAAAAGCATAACTGAAAAGGGGTTCGTAATAATGAGATTGTTAACTTTAAGAGGAAGCTACAAGTCAAAAATGTGAATATTCTTGGTATACCTTATATTGTAGGTAATAGACATTAAAATCGCTTGACAAACGGAGTCTAGAAACGTTCGATTTCAAGCAAAACACTGGTTTTTATTTATTTTGTAAATAATTTTATAAGAAAGCAAAAAAGTTAATCAAGTGAAACTGTCACAGGTAATCTTTAATTTTATTGAAAAATCAAATCAAAAAAATAATCTTTAATTTAGGTAATTTTTAATTTTATTGAAAAAATATATTTTTTAGTAGTTTGCATTTATATTTTTTATTGAGTAATTTATATATTTATTTGTATTCTACTCAAGCGAAGCGATAGGAAAACCTTCAATTTATCCAAATCATATTTTTGGTATTCATAATGTACACCTATTCGTTATAAAGATTAATCAAAATAGTGATTTGGCACTAAGCTTCGCCTTAATGCTTTTTATCTGTGACAGTAGCCCTATTTAACACCGGTAAACTGGTCACTAATAGATAACCATTTATTAGTCGGGTCCCTTTGGGACACAAAGCTAATAGACAATATTAAGTAGGTAATTGTTAGTTACCAGTTGTCTCATTGGTTCCGGATTAAGACAACTAAGTTGATTGTTTCTCTATTACTGGAGTTAGAGTTAGAGCCACACGTGTTCCTGCGATAATACTATCGTGCTGTTGCCTTTTTCGAGCTTGGTTTACTTGGAGCTGATACGACTCAATATTTTGCTGTAAAAACCTATTGGAGCCGGTCCAAGTGGAATAATTTACCCTCCTAAAACGAAAAATTTTACCGATTATAAAATATTATTGTAATGAAATACTGTTAATGTATTACACTTTATTTACAGGAGTGAGGCATGGAACTGGCAAAGAAAGGATGAAATTAGATTGAATGCTGTTGAAATGAGATCCCTGAGGCGTATGTGTGCTAAAACCATGTTTGAACGTGTTAGGAATGTGGAGATCCGCAAAGAGTGCAAGGCTGATGTAAGCGTAATGAGTAAGATTAAGAAAGGGACGCTTAGATGGTTTGGGCATGTAGAGCGAATGAGCGAAGAAAGGAGTGTAAGGAGGATATATGATGCAAATGCGAATGGTAGCAGAAGTCAGGGACGCCCGAGGAAGACATGGCACGATCAAGTGAATCAGATACTTGAGTCAGGCCATGTCAAGAGTCAGAATAATAGAAGAGTATGTATGAGACGATGTATGAATGTGAATGAGGCAAGAAGTGTGTGCCAAGACCGTGCGGGGAAACGGCGTGATGCATGGTTAGTTAGTTAGTTTATTTACACGAACAAAGTAAACTGGTTTCGGCACAACTGTGGCTTGTAAAGCATGTTAAAATCTAGACAAAATTACGGCGGCATGTTAATAATGACTCATCACAAAAGTTTCTAATTAATAAAAATATAACATCCGCGGTGAGCGTTACGAAATTTTCACATTTTCGGCATTTCTAGGTGAACGCAACTTTTTCTGTTCGCAAAAGTTATTTCCATCGAGAGCTGTAGAACTTTGTTAAAAATATGCAGGTTGTTAAGGGACGTACTTGACTTACTTTATTCCTGACACTATTTGGAAAAAAAACATGCTAAGCAAATTTCGATCTACGGTGATATATTTTCTTCCATTAAAATACATAAAATCAGCGGGTATATGTGAGGGGTTGGGGGAGTTTAACCGGCTGAGTGACCAGTGACGACATGAGAATATTTTTGAAATATTTTTGAAAAAAAAATATGTTAAAAAAGTAACCAGAGAACAAAATTTCAGCATCAGTTTTTACTCCAAATAAAGTCAGGAATCACTGGTTAAAGTAAGTCGAGTACGTCCCTTAACACCCTGTATATCATAGACATATGAATATTAGTAGACCTGCCCTAAGTGATTAAAAGCGTATTATTCCCCACTCCCCATACCGGTTCCATTGGAGCCGGCTGGGCTCGCGTATGGCTTCCCGTGAATCTTGAGAATGTGACGTCATCATTCTTGTTCGAACTAGCGTCGAGCTATGGTCGAGGCATTTTATGAAATAACACGGCAAAATAGTGGAACTTGTAAAAATATATGTGAAAAAGAGAATAAACCCAATTGTCGTATTACATTCCATATGTAAGCATCATTTTAAGCTTATTCACGTCGTATAATATGAATCAGTTGTAGAAACATATACTATCACATCGAGCCAACATTGGTCGAATGTAGCGATTCTCAAGTTTGCGCATCGTTGTTACTGGGAAGTAAATTATGAACACGTGTCTTAACTAAATACGTAAACAAAATATTCGACTCTGAAAATAGAAGAAATTTTTTTTTGCCGAATTTGGACTTCGCAAATTTGTTCATAACGTGGCGAGTAATTTGCGCTCCCATGTAAAAATGTCTATTCATTCAAAAGCAGATTTTACTTTTAAGAACTAAATGGTGATATTATAATGCGAGATGCCTATATACTGTCAGATTGATTTATTGACGAATCACAGTCACCTTTACCCCCTTCGTTCTTCAACAGTTGATTTTACCCCTCACCTTTAATTTCTAGTCTATATATTCATATGTCTGTGCTGTATATCAATATATTTCGAAAAAAATACTATAATAATTAAAACTAAGACGAAGCCTGATCACTGAGTAAACAAATAAGGAAAAATTGTCCGGGTGCAAAAGTGTACACGTAACTAGAAAAGCAATAAAACATAGAAGGAAAGCCCGTTTTGTCTCGCTTCCTAAAGCGGCCCATAGAAAGTCGCTGAGAATTGCAGCAAAACGATTATTCACAGAACCAGAAGGTGGAAGAAACAAACAAAGGACGGGAGATGCGATGGATAGCCTAATGGCGGACAATGGACACTGTTCTAGAGGTAACCAGCCGATGCTGCACTTCCGCGTTCCCGTAAGCTGTATACAATGCGCTCGTTGTCAATAAGTGCCAAGTGCTTTTACATGGTGGTCTTGTAAACACTTTAATGGCGAGCATTGCGAGAAAAACATTTCATTTTATCGGTTTCGTGTCTCGCAGTTCGCGACACATTGCCCACCCTATTTAACCGTTCCCGGTCGCATGTCGCGCACTGCGAGACAAACAAACATCGTTAAGGCGAAGCTTAACGCTGAATCACCATCTTTATAACGAATTGGTGTACATTATGAATACCAAAAAATATGCTTTAGATAAATTAAAGGTTTTTCTATCGTTTCACTTGAGTAGAATAAAAAAAAATACTCAATAAAAAATATAAATATAATACACTAAAATATATGTTTTGACAATAGAAATGTATGAACGCGTAAAGAAAACAACTTTTGAAAAATACAATATTATAGCTAAGACTATCTGTGACAGTAAGGACGGGTTGTTTCGGAGAATTTGAACAATTCATCAAATTTCAACGTTCATTTTCGGGTTCTGTGAAAGACTTATTCAAGTTCTGTTTTTATATCATTGTAGGCTAGTTGCTTGACAAAACTGAAATAAAAACAGAACTTGAAAAAATCTTTCACAGAACTTGAAAATGAACGTTGAATTTTGATGAATTGTTCAGATTCTCCGAAACAACCCGTCCTAAGTATCACTTGATTCACTTTTTTGCTTTCTTATAAATATATTTACAAAATAAATAAAAACCAGTTTTGTGCTTGAAATCGAACGTTTCTAGACCCCGTTTGTCAAGTGATTTTAATGTCTATTACCTACAATATAAAGTATACCAAGAATATACACTATATAAACATTCCGGAAGAAATTCTCTAAATAATAGTGAACACCCTATCAAAATCCGTTGCGTAGTTTAGAAGAACTAAGCGCACAGACAGACAGACGCGTTTTATTATATTAAATTTTGGACAAGTCCGAACTTTTGCTTACTCGATTTGGGATATCATGGAATCCTATCGTGTAAGCATAAATTAATTTCGACAGTCGATACGTAATGTGTAATTTTTAAAGCCCTTTAAACCTTCTTCGTGCATTGTAATTGTAATTATCTTACTGTGAGGATGTTGTGTCAGCGGTCTTTATTGGCAGCAGACACATGTCAGCGCTATATTGGCGGCAGACACATACCTGAACGGATGACGAACCTCGTGTTGGCACAGTTGGTCTAAATAACAAATGTAGATCCTAGGAAACAAATTGTACAGCGCCCTTGAGGTGATTTTTCACAAAAACGGCGCTCTACAAATTATCCAATTATTATTATTATTATTATTATTATTTTTGGCTTGTAGCTTCCTCTTAAAACTATTGAACATCTGGCATCCCGCGACATAGCATCCACTCTAATTAACCCTTACCGGTCGAATGTCGAGCACAGCGAGACAAATATTACACATTTTGTATTTCACAATTGCTTGTCTCGAACTTACGACCTTGATTTGTATTTCAGAGTTCGTTTTTTTTTAAATAAATCAAGGTTTATTACGATGGTGAAATTCGCTCTTTTTTATTCGGAAAAACAAATGATAAATAATCGAAACTATTTTGGATAACTTTTTTAGAAGTTGTGAGGCATTTACATATTTTATACTAATCAACCTGCGTTTTCGTATGAACTTATCCGAAACATTAAAAAATAAATAGATCCACGTAATAAAACGAACTTCATTCGAACCACCAATTAAAGCAAGTTTTCGGGCATTAATGAAGTAATTACATAGTCGGGCCATCGAATTAAACATGTAAAGACAACGGAGGCTGCGCAGACTCTATAAATTTATTACCGCCTAGCCCACACAGAGTCAATAATAATTAATTAACTAGATTTGGAAGGGCAGGTTTCTACTCCAAAATCGATCTAATTTTAAAAATAAAATCTATCCATAATTTTTTTTTTTTCCGAATAATTACAGTGAAGTTCGTTTATAACGACCCTATTTACAAGATTTGTCTGCTTATAGCGATTATCTGACTAACCATCACGCCATTTCTCCACAAGGGTAGGCAGAGGAGATGGAACACCACACATGTCTGTCTGCATACTGCTTGCTTCATTCACAATCACGCATAGTCTCATACGTATATTCTCCGTTACCCTCGACTCAAGTATTTAATTAATTTGTTCGTGCCTTGTCCTTTTCATGCGTCCCTGACTTCTTGTACCATTAATTTTCGAGACTTATATACTCTTGCAATTCTTTCTTCGTTCATCTGCTCCACATATCCAAACCACACAGAGAAAAACGAGTATTGCTAATTTATTAAAAATCTCTTCAAATTATTGGAAATCCGGTTAAAAACGGGATTGCAGCCCATTTCCTGATAAACTTTAAGTAAATTCGTAATATATATAATATGTATAATATAATATATAATAATATGTATATCGGAACATGTGTTCATGCACCTGTATTTTCATTGATAATACACAATGACGAAATGCGAAAATATTAGAACTTTTAAGGACACGTATTTTGACATCGTGATAACACATCCGTATTTTACTGAAAGTTTATTAGAAAACCAATCAATTCATTCGTTAAGGAGCTGCAATACCGTTTTTAGCCGGATTAGGTATAATTTGAAGAGATTCTTAAAAAAATAGTAATATTCAATATTAGTATTTTTTCTCGGTGCAATCTCGGTACGCTTATGTTCATATGCTACGTATACATCCGCGAGCAGAACTGCCGAACTGAACCTCAACTTATGGGAAAGAATCGAAGCAACCGCAAATGGTGCGTAACGCCGCTTGCAGTTGATTCGTTCCTTTCCCGTAATTCGTGGTACGGTTCGCGTTTCGGTTCGCAAATGTATACGTACCGTTACATTCTCTCCGGATATCCACATTTGTAATTTGACAGCGTTCACCCTTCCTCTACCAGTTCCACGCCCAAGTTACATACATAAGGGTTGGTATCAACACGCCATCGTGGATTATAAATTGTATACGGCTAATTACAGCATACGCTTATAAGAACATAATTTGATAAATTTATTGAACAAACGGGTACCATATTTTAGAACATGGACACGTGTTTGTCACGGTTGTGTAATCCTACATAATGAAATGCAGTTAGAGAACATTGACATCGCTTCGGCCCCAAGTAAACGTCTTGATTAATTACCGTTTCGTAATTGTGATTATCTCGTATCGACGACGGTGAACCGTGATATCTTCATACGTTCTGTACTCCTGGTGTAGGTTTATTGTAAAAGTGTAAGCCTGGGCGATGTAACCATAGATATTCAAATTAATAGACTTGCCCTAACATCAAATCTGGGTGTCACTTCGGCGAGCTGGAGGCAAACCACGTGATCATATTATTGGCACCAGGAAGGTTCGAGAATGCTTTGAATATACTATGACATCAGTCGTACATTGACCACCGAAGAGCGTACAATGAAATAACCAGACCATTCGCAGAAAAGTAAAGTTTGGTAAATTTATTTATTTATTTATTACACGCCCTAGTGGGCTTTTCTTTAAAAAAATATACAAGCATTTTTTATCAGAGTAAACACTTAAAAATTAATACAATAAAGAAGAATGTAAACATAATGGCAAAAATGAATCCTCACGCATATAATTGAGTTTAAAAGATTCAACAAAACAAAATAGTAGAAGCGGAGAAGTTACATGGGTACATAGGTCTATTTGTGTCTAGAAGAATAAAAGTGATAGAAAATACAACATTTATACTGATTAGTTTTCAAATGAAATATATCACCCAGATCAGAATATTTGTTAAATTAAGTTAAAGGTTTGCAACGCTGTCCATTGTGGAACTTTTCTGCGCAGGACCTGAATATTCCTTCTTAAACGAATCACCTGGCGTAGCGACGCTCAAATTGAGTGAGGTGGGTAAATTATAACACATTTGTAAAAGTTTTAACTAAATAGTGCAACAAAATATTCATTTCTGCAAACAAGCCCGAACTTTTGTTTACCCGATTCGGGATATGTAGTTGAGTTTTTACGTTGCCAGCAATTTGCGCGCCATTGTAAAAAGGACTAGTAATTCGTAAGCAGATTTTATTTTCGAGGACCGAATGTCGATATTACAACGCGAGTTGCCTGTATACTGACAGATTCATTTATTGACAAATCACCGAAAGTGATTGTGTGTCACGCCGCCTCCCGCACTCCGCGCAGTCGGTTTGTTCCTCTTCCTCTGATTGGCTCGCCTATTAATTTGAATATATATGAAAGTAACATATACAGGGTTTTCCAATAAGAGGTGTTATTTTGATATTCAATCGTAAAAGATCAATGGTTTCGTTGCTTGTGTGGCACGTAGCGCCGTCTTGTTGAAAGTAAACGTTGTCTAGATCAATACCATCCAATTCCGGCCATAAAAAATCATTAATCATCTCTCGATAGCGCAATCCATTCACCGTAACTGTTGCTCCAGCCTCATTTTCGAAAAAGTAAGGTCCAATGACTCCGCCGGACCAAAAACCGCACCAAACAGTCACACGTTGAGGATAGAGAGGCTTTTCAACAATAACTCTTGGGTTTTCCGAGCCCCAGATGCGACAATTTTGCTTGTTGACGAAGCCACCGAGGTGGAAATGGGCCTCATCACTCAAGATGATTTGCATTTGATTCACTCAAGTGAATTTTAATAATTTCAATGCGTTGTTGAAGCGTGTATTGTTCCATTTTTTTAATGGCGTAGTTTTTACTTGTCAAATGTCAAAAAATGACAGCTTCAAAAGTAACATCTACCGAAATAGCGGGCTATTCAAAATAACACCTCTTATTGGAAAACCCTTTATATTATTGAAGGAGATGAACAAAAACACTTCAGTAAAAAAATACTAGCTTTACGGGTTTAGTTTTAGATTTATTACGTTCTTTTGATCAAAAATATTTTTTTTCAGTTTGGTTGGGTATTTTGGTCTTAAATCCAAATGCAAGTTTTGTATGAAAAAGGCCGAGCTGTCGTTCTCATTAATCGCCTACTCGTAAAATATTGACGAACTTTTTTACGTTTATGGCTGATTGAGCTATCCGACTCGATCTACATTAATTTTAATACCGTATGTATAAATGGTCGAAATCAATTAACTCGGCGGCGATAAATAAATAATTAACTATTAAAATAAACCAATAAACAGAAGTGCGTGAATACATATTTATAATCTGTAAGTCATAAATATAAATTGCGCCCACGCGTATGTGAAAATTAGACCTTGTTTATTTTCCTGTGAGATGCTTCTTGGTTTATATTATAACCAGCTGAAGTCTCCGGCGTTGCCCGGGCTTTACACAGAGTTTGTCGAAATCGGACTTAGATAGTGACCTTCCTCTTGTTTTGAAAGTCAAGTGTGCAAAATTTCATCAATCTCGGAAAAAAAACCTGTAAATTTGTATGCATATCAAATATCAGACACTCTTATTTATACACGGTGTCCGGAAACTCGTAGTACAAGCGGGAAACTGGTGGAACAACATCAAATTTGAAATCGATTTTGTAGTGCAACTTTTTTTGATTTGAGTAAATCGAACTTGGAATTTTTTAGGTAAAATTTCACATAAATTGGTCGCTAGAGGGTTTATATCAGATGTTTAATGTGTCGAAACGTAAACCCTGTCCCATTTTTTTTAACTCTTTATTTGCTTAAAAAGTGTTTTTGTTGGGTTCTCTACGTGACTTAGTTTAACCTTTAAGCTCGCACTACGAGTTTCCGGACATCGTGTACAAAAAGATAGATTTTGCGTAAGGTCGATTGTTCAAAAGAAAAATAAAATTTTAACCAATGAACTTTAAAATTATGTTAAAATAACCACTCTAATGAATACCTCTCACATTAGGCTGGAATGAAATAATTATCGTTTTTAGTAATACAGCAATGTGGTATATAAATAATTACCTTTCTTTGTAACACAGCAATGGGGTATATAATATAGCCACTCTAATGAATACCTCTCACATTAGGGTGGAATGAAATAATTACCGTTTTTTGTAACACAGCAATGGGGTATATAAATAATTACCTTCCTTTGTAACACAGGGGTATATAATATAGCCGCTCTAATGAATACCTCTCACATTAGGGTGGAATAAAATAATTACCGTTTTTTGTAACACAGCAATGTGGTATATAAATAATTACCTTTCTTTGTAACACAGGGGTATATAATATAGCGGCTCTAATGAATACCTCTCACATTAGGGTGGAATAAAATAATTACCGTTTTTTGTAACACAGCAATGGGGTATATAAATAAACGGGTATAGTATACCAAAAATTGTGGATTTGATAGGCTTATTTATTTCTTTTAATTGTTTATGAAATTCATTATTTTTTTCTAACGCATCTAATGCAAAACATCTGTAATAAAATAAAAAATCATACAATTTTCCACACTTGCTGTAAAACAGTCAAAGTTGTTTCCTACATTTACGCACTCAAGACATTAATGGTTTTTGGTGATATTTTTATAACTTATCTTTTTGGCTTAATGTTTGAATGCGTATTTAAACCTATTCCAAAAGGTTTCAAACCTAACCTAACCTTGCTTCAATTGTAGAGTCACATTTGAGTTGCGGTTTAGGTTTATAGAAACATTAAACATTATTTAAAGAATTTATTTAGAATAACAGGAAATAGCTAACATACCAAATATGTGATACATTGACAGTAGATTATTTTGGCATATCCAATACGAAAGGGTAAACGATGAGATAGCAACGAGAAAAACCTACGCATTATAATTATTCATCCGATTTTTTGTGCCGGTATTTTTACAATGGGAAGAAAAAAATATTTTTTAATTACCACACTTTTTTAATACAACCAATAATTAACGAAGGCCTCAATGATTTAGGACGGGTTGTTTCACAGAATTTCATCAATTCATCAAATTTCAAAGTTAATATTCAGGTTCTATTCAAGTGCTATTATTATTTCAGTTTTGTGGAACAACTGGCCAATAATTATATCATAACAGAACTTGAAAAGAACCTTTACAGAACTTGAAAAATAACATTGAAATTTGATGAATTGTTCGAATTCTTTGAAACAATGATTCCTAAGTGCTCAAAAGCAAACGTGGGAAAAAATATATATACGAGTGATGACAATAATAAATAATAATGACCTGACAATATTTGATAATATCCTACTACTACCACAGTAAGCGGAAAATGTTGCTTGTGTTGTGATGGAGGACTTAACCATCCGAAGAATTTAATGACGCCTGGGTGGGACCCAAACGCAATGCCAACTCAGCCACTGACAGGTCCGATCAGAATAAGAAATTATATTATTCGAACGTAGTTTTTTACTAAACAATTTTTCTTAAACGTAGGTAAACTTGTGCAACGTTTCAGTGCCTTGATTCTCGATGAAGTCATTTCACTCGAACAACGAGTGGTTCGACCCACTTGTTTTTTGAGTGGAATGACTTTTGACGTTTGGCGTATGGCAGTATATACCTTCGAACAGACTCAAGAATAAGAACGTCGACCAATGTATGTACTTTCGACGGCGATTACGAGCGGCCTGGATTGGAGAATCGATACCCAGAGTTGAAGATACTCGCAGTGTTACTATATTTGTTTTATGTGAATATCGCACAAGATTCCCAACAGTCTGGAGTCTGGAGCCAGTTAAACTATGTCATCCCCGATTGGGGTGAGGCTGAAGGTAGTGGAGAGGGGAAGTAAGAGGAAGAGGAAGAGGAAGGTGGTGAACTACCTGGCTATTCAGATCTGACCAGCAAACAACGCTAAAGCTATTTCAAGCAAAGTTTCAATTCTGAATGGTGGGGTTTCACTAGGACAGCGATACCGAGCGTTCAGAATCAGAAAACAACAATCAGAAAAACAAATCATACAATTAAATAACAGCCCGTGATTTTTCACGGGTCTGTAATAATACAGGGTGTCTGGGGGTAAAGTGAGCTAACTTCGGGAGATGATTCTAGATAATTTTAGGGAAAATATTTTTGTATGTGAAAGTGAAGATTGGAATTTGGAAAAAATGTTATTTATCTTTTTTACTTCTACCATCATGTAGAATCACCTCCCGAAATAAGCGCACTTTACCCTTATCGAAAGTGTATTCACGCTTTCGTTAATTTCTACCTACAAACAGTAGAACAGTTCTCGTAGAAAGGCAGGGAATATTAATTGTTTCGATTATTATCATCAGATATTATTCAATAGGCTCGAATCCGCATTCCTCAAATAGTATCGGAAATCAAATCAATAACAATATTGTACAAAGCTCACAGGCTCGAGCAAATTGCAACTATAACAATATCACCACGAGCTAACCGTGCAGTGGTACAAAACCCAAGGATCAATTTGTTAAATAAAGTAACTAACAAATTTTGCGGCCTGTTTGAAAAAATTGTCAAGAAAAAACAAAATTTGGCTGAGACGCACATCGGCCATTTTTTATAATTTAAAGATTTTTATTTTGAGAGATTGGTCAGTTCTATTGAAATACACGTGTATTAGTGTTATTTTTCCTAAATTCGCGTGCAAAATAAATAAACGCAAAAGGGATTCAAGTAAAATATATATATTACGATGACTAAACTTAATCATTGGCGAAGATAACAACAACAACTAATCTCTAAGAAAATATTAAACAGACCGTTATAGAAAATAATAAGGAAACATAAGATAATGTCTCGTTAAAAAATGTAAGTAGGATATTGATAAAAATGACGGAATGTAATGAAGTGCCAGTCCCAGTAAGAGACCTGACACTATAAAACAATGTAAGTGTATGAATAAGGTTAAATATATGGTGAAAAATTGGCTATCGGAAAAAAAAAATTACTTTAATATGTATGAAAAATTTGCTGATTCTGTAGATATAAGATGTAAATTATAACTTATAAAAATGTATATGTAACTAAACTTTAAGCACCTATTGACAAGTCAATTCAATTGGCTTAGCAGGACTTGTTTGTTGATATGTATTAACTATTTATTCAATAAAATAAAATGAGTAGAGGATCTGGGTTCGAATCCGAATTGCGACCATTTTTAGGGTTTTTTAGAAAAAAAATTTTGCCTACTTTTGAGGTTGGCAAAAAAGTTATGTCATAATGTGAATGTGCCAATTTTTTTGCAAATAGCGTCTAATGTCATTGTGCTTTGACATTTATGTGGCATCAGATAAAGAATTAGTTGACAACAAGCAATGGAGCGATATACATCTGAAGAACGTGGAATTGTTACTGCTTATTTGACCAATTTCCAGTCTGTTGTTTTAACTCAGGTAGGGTAAAATTAATGACATAATGTGAATTTTGGCTGCCATTTTGTTCTAAATGAAAAAAATGGGCTGTTTTCGCGGAAAGTTTATTTGGAGGTTTGCACGAGATGCACGGCCAAACGCAGAAGACGGGGAAAACGACAACGAAATTCACGCTGCGTTAAAACAACAGGGAAAATAATGTTTCTAAAAAACCATACAGACTTAGACGTTTTCCTCGTACAGACAGAAACAGACGTAAAAAAACTGATTGGAATACCTCATTGGAAAATTTATAAAATTACCTGCTGTTAAAAAGGTTGTTTTTTACTGTTATAGCGGGAGCCTTACAATAATGCCTTATCAATTCAATAGCGCCAATGACAGTTTAATCATTGATTCAGCTGATTCCAGTAGCACTATTGGCTATGGGCGCTTTAATCGGAGAGAGATATCATAAATTAAGTGGCCAGTATCGCGAACATAATGTATGAAATCAAGAGAACAAATTAACCATGCCTTATAATTAATATTTTATTGCCACCAGATCTATGACAGATAATGGCTAACGGTAAATAAGGTATTGGCTGAAACTTAAATCGAAGACTAGGTAGATTACTTTAAGTTTGTGAAAGGAATTTAAATTATGATAAAGCGTTTTGGTTTAAAAAAATGATACAATTTACATAGCAATCGTTTCTCATAATTTAAATTATTATACATAAGAATATTTCACCATAGTAAAGGTAGTCATGTGTAATGTGTATATGGGGGATGTTTTATTATGTTCGTCATTTCTTAATTATATGTTAAAGAAATCAGGTAAGTTTTTAGATTCTCACGGCCAAAAGCATTTTTGTTGTTTGTTTTTGGGGTGTTATGCCGTGTTGCGCTAACTAGAGGTGAAGCGTATTTACTAGAACAGATGTTTGGAACAGATATTTCAAAGAGACTTTCGTACTTAGTATTTGTTCTTAAGTATTGCGCGTCTTGCGCGTCTTGCGAGTATTGCACGTCTTGCGAGTCTTGCGAGTATTGTACGTCTTGCGAGTATTGCACGTCTTGCGAGTATTGGACGTCTTGCGAGTATTGCACGTCTTGCGAGTATTGGACGTCTTACGCGTCTTGCTAGTCTTGCGAGTCTCGCGTCTCGCGTATTCATCCGAGGGCGGGGCATATGTATAGGCATCTCGTTACTCGCTTACATAAGAAGAGTGTTTCCCTAATCTTTGAATATTAGGGAAACACTCTTCTTATGTAGGTGAGTAAGCGAGAAAGGATATGATACTGAATTTAGTAGATCGCGATCTCGACTGGTATTGTCAATAAATTCCGACAGTATGCGTCCACCAGTTAAAAAAGGTTTTAGCAAGAGTACAAAAGCATCGCCGGAGACGAGGTCCGGCCGGGCGCTTCCTACCTAGTGTACATAATTAGTGCACGGCTAATGTATTATTTCTCGCTTTCGAAAATTGGAAGCTATCTTGTGCGAACTGTGAACGAAAGTGGCGCCATCTAGAAATAAAATATTATAATAAAAATATTTTCACTGTGTTCTTTGTTGGCATTTAAAATCTTTGTTGTTGAGATGCACCACCATAATAAAGCTTGGCTTGTGTATGTGGGGGTGTAATATTATGTTCGTTATTTTTACTATGAGTATTCTGTTTATATTTTCAGTGTATTTTTAAGGTGGTATTTAAAATTTTTATTGTTATTTCTAATACTTTCTAATAGTGTATTAAAAAAAATCACTCCAAGATATTTATAATTGAATTGCACTGTTTTTTTAATTACTTTTTCGAGTTGTGAGAGTTGATGTTTATCTGGGGTTTCTATTATTTTAAAAGGTGCAGTTTTATTTAGACTATTTTCTTTGTAAATTTGTAAAATTACGTGATATAAAAATAATGCATTTAGTTTTCTGACTTTAAATTCTTTAAACAGAAATTCTGATGAATATAATATGTACCTATATGATTTAAGTGGAATTATTTTTTAATTATTATTTTTTGAAATCTATGATGTATCTTAGTTTCCTCACTCTGTCTTTGAGTACGTTAATGTGTGTGGACGATTTTATCCATTAATTTGTCTACTGTAATGTATAGGTATTTTATTTCTGTTTGGCTTTCTATCACTAAACACAAGATATTGCAGATATGTTGTTGTGTATTTGCTTAGAGTAGATTATAATTTATTTTTCTTTAGTGTTCCTTGTTTTTTATGCAGAATTGTATATAATAATTTTTTTTAAACATAGCGTTAAGAAGTAAATTTATGTCAAACCACTTCTTTTAGTTCATTGATGTATCTGTGTTGGCCATGTTGTTTATTTCCGTCCATGTTTATTAGTACCACTGTGTCGTCCTTTTGTTTCACCTCAATTACTATAAAAGGCAATCTGCATCATAACAAGAGACTTTGCACCTCGGAAAAAAAATCCATTAGACATCAAGGAAATTTAAATTTTAACATTCTAATTTTCATTATAAAATGAAAATTCGCTTTCGTTGTACGGGATGACAGTCATTTAATAATTTAACATCTTGGGGCCTCTTATTTAGGTAGCAAGTTTTCCGTGCTAAGACTCATTTATCAAATTAATTAGGTTAGGTAAGATGAGAATCTCCGAAACCGGTTCGTTCGGAGAGAAATAAATAAAGTTTTAAAAATTTATTTTATTTTGCTCCATTGAAATTGAAATCCTCTAGCAACCCCCCCCCCCCATAATGGATTTGAAAAGTCGTTGTGGGAATCACATTTTTTTACGGGAATTACTTTTTTAGAAATTCTCTAACAATCCCCCCCCCCATGTAATGAGCAAGTGAAATACTAGGGAACAGGTATTTGGACTAGGTATTTATTCATACTTGTACCAATTGTTCCAAGTACCAAGAAGAGCTAGTACGACTCACCTCTAGCGCTAACTCCTTCTTTAGCCGACGTTTCGGACAGCGTTGCAGTGTCCATCATCAGGGCAGATCCGGTAGATCCGAAGATGTGTGAATTTTGGTTGTCGAGTTTGTGCTTATTTATTTGTGGCCTGGGCCCATCCAAGTGCGAAATGCCAACGGAAGTGGCGACATCTTGTGGCGAATTCTGAAAGCTCAGTATTTATGTTAGCCTGGGTCCCAAAATTCACACATCTTCGGATCTACCGGATCTGCCCTGATGATGGACACTGCAACGCTGTCCGAAACGTCGGCTAAAGAAGGAGTTAGCGCAACACGGCATAACACCCCTTAAAGAAATCATTTTATATTTTCAGTGTGTTTTTTTAGATTAATTTAAATTCGTTATTGTTATTCAAATTTCTGATACTTTCTGTTAATATATTTAAAAAAACTTTACTTCGAGATATGTATAGTGAATTGCCCTAGTGTTTTTTTTACATTTTGGAGTTGAGAGAATTGATGTTTGTCTAAGTTTTGTAATATTTTTAAATAGTGCATTTTTATTTAGAATACTATCTGTGTAAATTTTTAATGTTGTATGGTAGAAGTATAATGAATTTAGTTTTATTTAGAATATTATCTTTGTAAAATTGTAATTGTTTCTGCTATCGTGGTACGAGAACACGCCGTCAGATGGAATGCAGGAAAACACTTCTTCTTCTTGACATATAAATTTATTAATTCACAATATAATTGCAGAGGATCTTATTTTCCTCTGCTAAAACTTAAACTGAAAGAAATAAAGGTCTAGTTTCCTCTATTCTTCAGTTTTCCCTAGGTTTACATAAACCTAGTAATTATCTCACGGCTGACTGCCTAGGTACGCATGTACCTACCAGTTATAGCAACACTCTAATACTGACCTTTTTCTGGGAGGTATCTGTATTTAAACTAAATTCTGAAGGACGTTTTACAAAAATAAAGATGTTCCACCCGCTCGTTGGCAAACAACATTCTTAACATAAATAAAATGCACTTAACTATTATTAATGATACAGACGTGACTTAAACAATACAAATATTTTAAAGGAATTATTTTAAAGGATATGAAACTTTATTTGGGGTTTTTATTACTATGGGACAGGGGTGGGAAAGGTATTGGCAAATATTTTTAGGCATAATGGTTTAACTAGGGTCATCATAAACATATAAAGCGAACAGCCCTATTTGAAAGCTGCCGCCGCTTGCAGTAAAATGTCACTAATTCTTAAATCATAAATGATACACAAACAAGACAATATGTTTATAAAAATACCAGGCCAATGAATTGTTTTATTGTAGGGTCGAATCTGCAAATGTGGGAAGCTACACTATCTTTAAAAATACGAATTGTGAGAACTGGCCAGAAGGTTAAATTTTACTGAGCAATATGTAATAGTCGCATTCTGGAAGATACATACCTCCTCCCGTGAAGGTACTTCACAAAATAGGCAAAGAATGCGACTGTTATCTTCATTATGTACCTACTGCTTGTCTACGAAAATTACCAGTTAAATTTATTAAAATATCTGAAATACAAATATTTATGCTACTCTTAAAACTAGAAATTCCGTGGAATATGTAAATCTTATGACTAAAAATTGTGTAGTAGGTAATGTCTTAAAACTAGAAATTCCGTAAAAAATGTAAATCTTATGACTAAAAATTGTGTAGTAGGTAATGTCTTAAAACTAGAAATTCCGTAAAAAATGTAAATCTTATGACTAAAAATTGTGTAGTAGGTAATGTCTTAAAACTAGAAATTCCGTAAAAAATGTATATCTTATGACTAAATGATTGTAGTGGGTAATTTCGCATTCACCTCCACCCTTAAACCCGCCTTGAGCATGTATGTATGTAATATCTTGTATTAATTTCTTCGCACTTTCTAATGAATTTACACTATCTAAATAGTCGTCCATGTAATGTTTTGTTTTTATCGCTTTGACGGCCTGGGGATACTGAGATAAAAATTGATCCGCGTTTTTATTTTTTACGAATTGCGCCGAACAAGGTGATGATTTTGCGCCAAAAATTATAAGAAGGGAAGAAACCGCGTCACGCGTCTCTCCTTTTAACGTTTTTTGTAATCTATATAAATTTTCGCTGTCAGATACTTTTAAGAAGTCTGCGGTATGATGGAATATTAATTTGAACGCAATCCATTCAATTGGATTGCCGTTAAATGTGGGAAGATCATTAACTTTGGGCCTGGTATTATATAAAGACATTGCCTTACCAATTGATTCCGCGAGACGGTCTTCAGTTATAGCAGGTGTTGGTCCCTGGAATCGGCCCTGCGACTCTGGCCACTGTTGCCCGTCGCGTTGCTCTGCTAAGTTGAATGGCTGCTCTGATGTAGGCAGCTCCCAGTAGCTACTGCTTGGCTGCTGAGGCTGCGTCGACTGCAGCTGAAGAGATTGCCCTACCGAGGGCTGCTGATGCGATGTTCCTCTGGGTGGGAGTAGCTCGTACCGCCCGCCCTGCTGCTGCTGCTCCAACCGCTGTCCCAAGTGCAGCGGAAGAGTCTGCTCTGCCCGAGGCTCCAATTGCGATGGGAGAGTCTGCCCTGCCAAGGGCTGCTGCTCTGAGGATCCTTTTGGTGGGAGTGATGTGTACCGCCCACCCTTGTTCTGCTCCAACCGCTGTTCCAATTGCAGCGGATGAGCTTGTTCTACCCGAGACTCCATTTGCGACGGGAGAGTCTGCCCTGCCAAGGGCTGTTGCTGTGCAGTTCTTGTGGGCGGTTGTAGTGATGACCGCCCATCATGGAGCAGTTCCTGTTGCTGCTCCATTTGATCTCGAAGAGGCTGTTCATCGTGATTTCCAAGTTCTGATGATGAACTGTGATGTGACTGGTCCACCCAGTCATTGTCTCTATCCTCGAGAGTCCGTTGCGAAGTCCTTGATGCAGCTTCTAAAACGAGCGCCGCATGTTGCTCCTCTGCTTCCAAGACTGACATTGCTGCAGCCATCTTTGCTTCGGCAGCCTTTGCTTCAGCCATCTCCGTAAGTAGGCGGGCCTTTTGTCTCGTGATGTGCACCTTGGTTGCTGAAGCTTTTATTTGAGCCTCCATCCAGCTGCTGCTGGTTCCCGCCTTGCTGCCGCAGACAGATGACGTCTTTGAGTGCTGTCCCGCTTCCATGATGCTGCTGTTCCCGATGCGGCTCGAAGGACCATATGTTTCTGGTGTCGTGGTACGAGAACACGCCGTCAGATGGAATGCAGGAAAACACTTCTTCTTCTTGACATATAAATTTATTAATTCACAATATAATTGCAGAGGATCTTATTTTCCTCTGCTAAAACTTAAACTGAAAGAAATAAAGGTCTAGTTTCCTCTATTCTTCAGTTTTCCCTAGGTTTACATAAACCTAGTAATTATCTCACGGCTGACTGCCTAGGTACGCATGTACCTACCAGTTATAGCAACACTCTAATACTGACCTTTTTCTGGGAGGTATCTGTATTTAAACTAAATTCTGAAGGACGTTTTACAAAAATAAAGATGTTCCACCCGCTCGTTGGCAAACAACATTCTTAACATAAATAAAATGCACTTAACTATTATTAA